>NW_010366876.1:0-551 GCF_000414095.1 Morus notabilis
GCCCATCAACTGATAGATCTATTCTCTGTTTGCGCTCTACAACCGCGACGAGAACGGTGACATCTTTTGGTGTCGTAACGGGGCACCTCATCCGTCATATCGAAGCTCTCTTCGCACTCTACAACCGCCCCAGGAAGGGCGACAAATTTTGGTGTCGTAACGGCGCCGGCCCATCAGACGTTAGATCGAAGCTCCCTTTGCGATCTACAATTGGCACGCGAATGGCGACAACTTTATATGTCGTAATGGGTCCCATTATCCGTCAGATCAAAGCTCTCTTCGCCCTCTACAACTGCCACGAATAAAGCGACAACTTTTGGTGTCGTAACGGGGCCCATCAGCCGTTAGATCGAAGCTCCCTTTGCGATCTACAACTGGCACGCGAATGGCGACAACTTTATATGTCGTAATGGGTCCCATTATCCGTCAGATCAAAGCTCTCTTCGCCCTCTACAACCGCCACAAATAAAGCGACAACTTTTGGTGTCGTAACAGGGCAGGCCCATCAGAGGTTATATCGAAGCTCTCTTCGTGCTCTACCACTGCCACTA
>NW_010366876.1:725-1167 GCF_000414095.1 Morus notabilis
TAATGGGGCCCATCAGCCGTTAGATTGAACCTCTATTCGCGATCTACAACTGCCACGTTTTCGGTGAAAACTTTTGGTATTGAAATGGGGCCCATCAGCTGTTTGATCGAAGCTCTCTTCGTGATCTACAACTGCCACGGGAATGGCGAAACTTTGTCCCATTGCGACACCAAAATTTGTCACCGTTCCCGTGCCATTCGTTGATCGCGAAGAGAGCTTTAATCGAACGGCTGATGGGCCCCGTTACGACGCCAACAGTTGTTGCCTTTCCCGTGGCGATTGTACGGCGTGAACGGAGCTTTGATCTAACCGCTGATAGGCCCCGTTAAAACACCAAAGGTTTCGCCGTTCCCGTGGCAGTTGTAGATCACGAAGAGAACTTCGTTCAAACATCTAATGGGCCCCATTTCAATACCAAAAGTTGTCGCCGTTCCCGTGGCGG
>NW_010366877.1:0-1634 GCF_000414095.1 Morus notabilis
TTGTTATACACGATCCGCCTCTTCCCCACACCACCACGCTTCCGCATCCAAATTCGATTCGGAGACCAACACCTTCTTGCTATAACAATTGGTCTTTTGACTGTAAGGACCAACTCTCCAACCGTGAAGGACCTAAATTTTACCTTTTTGTTAAAGGCCCCTGTCATTTGGGCTTGGTAAATTTCGAGCTTTTGTTGTACTGCGAGCCTTTTCTCATCTAATGCTTCAAGCTCAGCTAGTCTCACTTGGACATTTTCTTCTGGTGCCATTAATTGAGTAGCAATTCTGAGAGATGGTAATTGCACTTCCAATGGGAGTACGGCCTCAGAGCCAAAAACCAAACTGTATGGTGTGCAACCCATTGCAGTTCGCACTGTGGTTCTATAAGCCCATAGGGCTTCTGGGAGGCGTTCATGCCAATCTCTCCTGTTCTTTGACACCATTTTCTTCAGGATTTTACATAGTACTTTGTTGAAAGCTTCTGCTTGGCCATTTGAAGACGGATTATAACTTGCTGAAAATCCATGTCGAAATTTGTATTTTTCCATCAACTTTGTCATTGCTTTGCATATGAAATAAAGAGCGTTGTCGGAGATGATCTTTGACGGCACTCCATAACGATAGATTATATGATTCTTTATGAAGTTTGTGACATCTGCTGCTTGTACTTCTTTTAAAGGTACCGCTTCAGCCCATTTTGAAAAATAGTCCATCCCAGTCAAAACATACTTATGACCCTTTGAGGATGCTGGTGTGAAAGGTCCAATTACATCTAAGCCATGAGTATCGAATGGCCATGACATGACTGATGGATGAAGAGGCAATGGAGGTTGATGGATGAAATCTCCATGAAGCTGGCATAACTTGCAACGCTTAGCAAAATTAATCGAATCTTGCACCATGGTGGGCCAATAATAACCCAATCTTTTTATTGGTGTTGCAAGTTTAGGGCTGGATTGATGAGCTTCGCATGTTCCAGCATGTGTTTCTTGAAGAGCATGTGATGCCTCATCTTTTGATAAACACCTCAATAATATTCCATCAAAAGATCGTCTGTACAAAGTGTCATTTATGAAGACAAATTGAAGAACCCTTCTTCGTACTTCTATTTTTTTCTTTGGACTGTCTGGTAATGCCCCATGTTGGAAGTAATCGATCAATGGTTGACGCCAATCTGCATCCTCTGCATTTTCACTAAAAGTGACTACATTTACCGTTTCTTCCTCCTGTGTTCTTTCGACTACTGGTGGTAGCAGACGTCATTCGCCAACAGTTATCTGCATTCCCCTTTCATCTGGTGAAATTAAGGATGTTGCGAGACTAGATAAGGCATCAGCTTTATCATTTTCTGATCTTGGAATGTGACTTAGCATGATGTCTTGAAACTGGGACATTAAATGCTTTGTTTTCTCGTGATATGGAGTCAAGTTCTCATTCTTGACAGCGTACTCCCCATTTATTTGTTTGACGATCAACTGAGAATCGCCAAACACCCTCAGATGGCTTATCTGCATTTCGAGTGCTATTTCCAAACAAATAATCAGTGCTTCATATTCTGTAATGTAACATTAGCAAGTTACGAGAATAGAGAGTGAGTACGGTATTAACCATCCTGACGGTGTAATGAGTACAAC
>NW_010366878.1:0-514 GCF_000414095.1 Morus notabilis
CCTCTGATGGGCCGGCCCTGTTACGACACCAAAAGTTTTCACTTTATTCTCCGCGGTTGTAGAGGGCGAAGAGAGCTTTGATCTGACAGATTATGGGACCCATTACGACATAAAAAGTTGTCGCCGTTCCCGTGCCAGTTGTAGATCATGAAGGGAGCATCGATCTAACGGCTGATGGGCCCCATTACGAGACCAAAATTTGTCACCCTTCCCAGGGCGGTTGTAGAGTGCGAAGAGAGCTTCGATCTAACGGCTGATGGGCCTCGTTTCAACACCAAACTCCAGTGGCGATGGTAGGGCGTGAAGAGAGCTTCGATATAACGTCTGATGGGCCGGCCCCGTTACGACACCAAAGGTTGCCCCCGTTCCAGTGGCAGTTGTAGAGCACGAAGAGAGCTTCGATATGACGCATGATGGGCCCCGTTACGACACTAAAAGATGTCGCAGTTCCCGCGGCGGTTGTAGAGCGCAAACAGAGAATAGATCTGTCGGTTGATGGGCGCCGTTACACAAC
>NW_010366879.1:0-17635 GCF_000414095.1 Morus notabilis
AGAGAGAGAGAGAGAGAGAGAGAGAGAGAGAGAGAGAGAAAGCAGTTTGGGGTTTTTGTCTTTTTTCTAGAGAGAGAAAGTGTCTGCGACAGAGAGAGAGAGGGAAGAACTGAGGAAGGATGTGGGAATCGATCTGTCTGACGCTGGCGGCGACCGCCGGGAACAACATCGGAAAAGTGCTTCAGAAGAAGGGCACCGTCATTCTCCCTCCTCTCTCTTTCAAACTCAAGGCATCAATCATTTCATCACCTCCATAAGTCCCTCTTTTTTTATTCTTTTTTACATTTCCGCCCTCCTCCATTTCTCCTTTTGCATTTGGGGGATTCTCATTCTGGCTTCGATTAATTGTATTGCAAGAATTGAATAATAAATTTGATTTGAAGAATTTACATGCAATTCAGTTGGATTTATATGCGTTCTGTGATTGCCTAGCATTAAAAAGAAAAAAAAAACAATTTTTTTTCCATAAAAATGATTTCTTTTTCCGATCCAAATACCGCAAATGTTGAAAATTTTATCGAATATTGCATGATGAGAATCATGCCAGCTCTTTTCTTGCGAGTTCTTTTTTTTTTTTTTTGGGATAATCAGATGTTTATTTATTATGAGTGTGACTTTATGTTTGTAGGTGATAAGGTCATATGCCTTTAATAAAGCATGGTTGTTAGGTTTTCTGATGGATATATTTGGAGCCTTATTGATGTTGAGAGCACTTTCTCTTGCTCCTGTGAGTATGCTGTTACTGCAAGTTATTATCTTTATTTTCAATGGCATTGCGTTAATCCATTCATTGTTTAGTTTATTTAGTAGTGATTAGTTGAATTCTCAATTCATTTTTGTTCCTGTAAATTGTCTATTATTAGTTTGTCAATTGTCAGTTTAAGGGTTCACGTTAATTAAGTATTGTTAATGGAAAAGTTATATGGTGTCCGTTTGATTTATAGGTTTGGACAGAAAACTTAAATAGAAATTCAAATTTTTGTTAGAGGAAATACCGTAGCGAAAAGGTTTGAATTATAGCTCAAACTTGTGAAGGAAACAAACGTATTTGATTTATAGGTTTGGACAGAAAACTTAAATAGAAATTCAAATTTTTGTTAGAGGAAATATTGTAGCGAAAAGGTTTGAATTATAGCTCAAACTTGTGAAGGAAACAAACGTATATTTATCTTACTCTGCTGCCTGCAATTTTTTGACTTTGAGATAGTAATTTGAATTATTTCTTGAGGCTAAGTAATTCCTGGTGAAAATTATTGATTTTACCACCCGTTAATTAGTTAGTTTCTGCATATCTTTGTGTTGGTAATTTGGATTCTGTTCTTTTTAGGTATCTGTTATCCAACCAGTCTCTGGCTGTGGACTGGCTATTCTTTCTATTTTTTCGCACTTTTATCTGAAGGAAACCATGAATGCTATTGACTGGATGGGAATTACTTTAGCAGGCATTGGCACCATAGGTAATGTAAGTTGTTTTTTTTTCCTTGATTGATTATTGATCTTCTACAAATTCTTCTATGTCTGTATCTTTTCGTTGTAAATTTTTTAGAAGGTTTTTTCCCCTTTAATTAATGTTATATGTATGTGTACGACCTTGTGGTTCTGATATATCATATATCATCAGCAGTTCATTGTTTTGAGTGTGCTCCTTTGTAAATGTGTAAGGTTTCTTTGCATAAAAGCCAAATCTTTGACCAATAGAAGTACTTGGCCTAGTGCGGAAGTAGAATTGACAAAACCATACAACTTTCAGCTCTCGATCTTCTGTTTACTGGGAAGATAGAAATATTAATTTTTTCTATATGCAGGAGTTGGTGCTGGAGGTGAGGAGCAAAAGGCTTCTGCTATATCAATTTATCACTTACCATGGTTGGCAATTATCGTCGCTGCCTTGTTTGTAGGTACCTTATCTTGTGCATCATCTAATTTCAGTATTGTTACGTCTTTGCTGCAATATATGAGTGACTTTCATGCTAGATTTAATCCACTAAATCATAATTGAAGGGCACTTTATCACTTATTTGATACTTGAATTTATGCACTGTAGAGAATCTTAGCGTTAAATAAACCCTTGTAATAGGTACTCCTTAATGGTTGGCTTCGTATCTACAAACGTCAACGGAGAGAACAGGAATTGGTAACTTGATTTTTGCTTTTCTCTGTGTATAGTATTTGAACGGTTCTATGGTCTTTCATCTCCTTTATTTATCGACGCTTGTTTGTGGTGCAGATGGAATATGAAGTTGTTGAAGAGATTATATATGGCCTGGAATCTGGTGTTCTGTTTGGGTACAGTCTCTTCTTGACTGATTTCATGCATCTATTTTGTTCCTTGTTGACAGAGATGACACCCGTCTCTTACCTTCCAATAATATGGTGAAATTCATTACGGAGTAATTGACAAATGCGGAACAAATGTGACACATCATTGAATTGCTACAGTTGCCAGTCAACCCTGACATGGTGTTAATTGTGGTGTTTCATTCGAAATTTAATGGTTTGTTGAGTATGGTACTCGTATTTTTTTACGGGTTGATGTCCAATCAGAATACTGTGTTTTAGACGGAATCGTACCGTTTACACAAGGAAAGAACTATATGTTGATGTTGATGATTTGCATTCAATCTTTTTGTAAAAGAATGAAATTCAAATAGAACGGAACTGGGAACATGATACTTTTATGGCAAAAGAAGTTAGCTTCTTTGTGTCTTGAACCGTGTTTATAGCACTAATACAATGCTTACACATCTCTACAGGATGGCATCGGTAATATCAAAGATGGGATTTGTTTTCTTGGAGCAGGGTTTCCCCAGTATGCTCGTTCCTATTTGCATCACAATCAGCATATTTTGTAGTGGTACAGGATTTTATTACCAGGTAAATACCTTGAATAGATTCAGAGTCAACCTCAATGTACAGGTCATTAAGCAAGAAATGTGGTTATATTACCATTACAAAATTCTATCAGTGAGCTTTCTTTTTTTTTTTTTTTTTTTTGGCTTTTTTCTTTAAGAGTTAATTTGTTGCTTATTTTGCTTTTTTCCCTTTTCCTACTTCATGTAATATTTGTCTGTGAACGATTGTAACACTCAGTTTCCATACCACTCGGTTTCTATATTTCCTGTAGAACTTCATAAGTTGCAGCCTTCATATTGAGGCCATTAGATCTCTGGAAATTAACACAATTTCAGCCATTCTAATGATGCAACTATGTCATTTACAGACCCGGGGTTTAAAGCATGGAAGGGCAATTGTGGTATCAACATGTGCCGCTGTGGCATCGATTGTGACTGGTGTGCTAGCTGGAATGCTTGCTTTGGGTGAAAGCTTACCTTCAGCTCCAACGGCCCGTTTGTCACTTCTGCTTGGATGGTAACTTGAACAATCTGAATTATATCTTGCTTGTTACTTTCAACAGAAGTAACCTTTCTCAGAATCCAAATTTTACGCACTCATTTCAAACATGTTTTAACTACAGGTTGCTGATAATCCTTGGTGTGGTTTTACTCGTGAGTTCATCTTGGCTGGTTCGACTCCTCCCTCGTCGATTACGACGTTTTGTACAAAGTGGCATTGATAGGAATTTCGGAGTCCGACAATCCGGGTCCATCCGTATTAGAGAAGCGAACCCTAGCACTGTTATCCAGGCTGCAACATTGCACCATTTGATGGCATCTCCTTCTAAAGAGAAGGCTTGAAGATGGCATTTTTCCTTTTTAGGAAACCCGGGTTGTACAGAACATTCTGCTTACTAGTGTTCGTGGAGGGCAAGGAATTTTTTAGATCCTCCTCGGAGACATTGATGAAAGGTTTTTTCGGTGAAAGGTCTCTTCATATTTGAACTTAATTGAGGGGAAAAAAAAAGGTGCTCCCTTGAAACTGTTTTCTCCATTTGGAATTCTTTTATCACCTTAAGAATGCTTGAACGGGCTATTGCTACTCTTTTTAACAGTAATAAAAACTTATTTGCTTTCTTCCACCAATCATCTTTTAGTTTCTTGGAATCATCATGAAGAAGACGAATTGATGAAAGAATCTAGTACAAGACAAATACTGGATAAAGAATCTAGTACAGGACGTTATCCTTTCATGTCCCATTATAATAAAATTCCTTGAGCAAATAGTTGAACTCTTGAGCATATTCACATTTGTCTCGTCCTCGAAATTCCCACTGGGGAAAAGCAATGGATGGCAAGAAAGAATCATTTGTTTGCTAGCAGGCTTGATATAGAGGTTGTACCTAACGTTCTTAGTGGGATTACTCTCATCTTTAAGGACATAGAAGCTTTAATATTTGAAAAAAGGGGACGGTCAAAATACTATTGACAGCGTTTCATGCTCTAAGTTTTAGAGCTTGTTTGATAGAAAGAGAAAAGCGGCATGAATGGATTGGGCGAGAAAGGAAGCTTTAATATTTGAAAAAAGGGGACGGTCAAAATACTATTGACAGCGTTTCATGCTCTAAGTTTTAGCTTGTTTGATAGAAAGAGAAAAGCGGCATGAATGGATTGGGCGAGAAATCAAATTAAGAATTTTTTTTTTTATCAGTAAATATGGAGAGATTGGAGGAGGAATTCCAAATCAAGACCCCAAAGAATAAAAAAAAGGAAAAAAAAAAAAAAGGAGCCTTTCTCTTATTGTGCTAAGTTAAGTTCATGTCTTTCTTTCTTTCTTAGTTCTTATTTTCTTTGATAAGATTGAAAAAATAGACTATTAATAATTCTCTATTTTTTAACGATTAAATTTGTATAAAAAACTGTTTATTTTATATAAATTTTTAATTTAATGTAATTTTAATTAGATTTAATAGTTAAAAATTAATCCTATTAGTAAGGTGGTCCCTTAAAAGTAGGTCCCATTTTCTTTTCTTTTCTAAATTTAATAGTTAAAAATTAACCCTATTAGTAAGGTGGTCCCTTAAAAGTAGGTCCCATTTTCTTTTCTTTTTACGAGATATAGCCTTAGACATGTTTCTCACCGCAACATGTTGTGGACCTCTTGATACGCCCCGTCTCTCTTTGATCCTTGCGTGTAAACACCTAGCAACACACGAGAGAATATATTCCTAATACTGTAGTGCCTTTTTCACTTTTACCTTCTTCTTCTTGGAAGAAAAAAAATGCTCTCTCTCTCTCTCTCTCTCTCTCTCGTTTGATGGACTCATTATAAACATAGCTTAAAGTTGGCGGAAAAGGCTTTTGCTTATAACAAATAGTGAAGGACTTTGGAAATAAAAGTCAACGACATAGTATTCACTAAGGTGGCAACATCGGCGGAGTTCGTGAAATCTGACGAGACGCAAATTGGATACCAACAAATTCTTGTGCCGCACGAAAAGTTGCGTGGCTAGAGTTGGTAAACAAAAATCATTTAGGACCCGTTTAGCCCGTTTAGTTCGTTAATTTGAATTTTTAATTTGAATTGAAATGTAATTTTATATGAGAGCTTTTTACTGTAACAAAAAAATTAGATGTGATTGTTTTTAAAAACTTTTTATTGTAACAAAATTCAAATTTTAAACTCAAATCAGTGAAATGAACAGAATCTTAGAGTTCATAAATTCAAACCAGTGAATTTGATTATGACTTTTGAAATTTAATTTTTTTTCTAATAGAAAAATACCGTATCAGAATTAAAATTATGTGTTTGAACCTAATAACCCATGAAACAAACACTCTTAGAAGGAATAATTGCAACAGAGAGAGAGAGAGAGAGAGTCAGGCATCAATGAGAAGGTATTGGAAAATAAAGACCCATTTATTGAGAAAAGAAGTTATGGAGGGTCCTCTAGAACAGTTAGATACTTGTACAATCACTTATCAATTCATGGTATGTCCAGAAAACAGTGAATGGCTTTTCAGTTGCTGCATCGATCCCTTTTAAAGTTTAAACTCAAGGAGAGTTAAGAGCCCATGAGGGACCTCCCTAATCAAGCAACAGCCATTTCCCACTTTCACCCCTATTTTATGACACAACCAAAAGCTGAGGTCCACCATGACTTGGACTTGAGGTCACTAACTGGTGAAAGACTCATAATGCTTGACAAGACCCAATGTTTGAGATGAAATGAGGAAGAAGAAGAAGAAAAAAACCCATTTTCCCACATTATAATGTGAGGGGCATCAGTGTCATTCCAACAACCAGCAAAACCTCTATCCGTTTTCCTGAAAACGACAGCAAAACGTCGTTAATGGACTAATCAGAGAGACGATGCTAAAGGCAAGGTGACCCCTAGTCAGGTGGTTAGATGGCCTTCCTTGTTGAGAAATCCATGTGAGTCGCAGTTTTGATACTTTCACGTTAGCCTAAAGTTTTACACCTAGGCAAAGCTATATAAATATATATATATATATATATATATAAATGTGAAGTGGGATTTGAAAAAGGTGTGACAGATCATAGTAGTTCCTATGATTTTAGACATGTTGGTTATCTCTTTGCCACCTACCAAGCTATTTATACTCCCTCTTCAAAAAGGCTAAGTTGTATAACACACCGAAAAACAGTTTCTTCCTTCCTCCTGTTGGGGAAAAAACTAAGGATGTCTAACGATGACATTAACATGACACCAGAATGATTTCCTGCTGCCAAAACACAAGAGGGGAAGCTGAGAAAGAGAAAAGTCAGGCTGCCTAATGGGGGTACCCTTCGTCCTCTACCCCAAGGCAAATTGTACTTCTGTCTTCAAATCATGCAAGCGAAAAAATTTAAGGCTGTGAAAATGAAGCGTCTTTCTTTCAGTCTCCATCTCAGGTGGGACCTTAACAAACAAGAAACAATTCCCTTGTTTGTTATTTTTAACCCATCTACTCATTAAGGGGAATATTTCTTTTCCTACTTCACAAATGTCCTTATCATTTTAGGGTAGGTAAATAACAGAAATTATGATTTTAACTAGAAATATTCCTACCACAAGAAAAGAACCGAACCGCAGTCAATAAACTAAGATGAAGAGAAGCCCCATAAATCATCCTTTCAAACTTAAATTTCCATTTTCATGAAGCATTCTTGGGCACAAAATTCTAAGAATTACCTAGTTGTTAACTTTCGATGGAGTAAGGAGCTTTTTATGGTGGGGCTCGTTATTTACCCTACTGATGGTGTAAGTTTTTTAGCCACTTAGTTAAATTTTAATGGTTCGATTATGAGTGTCCACTCAGATAAAAGTACTCCGCACTCATAGATCATGCCGTTGAAATTTAATCAAATGGCTAAAAAACACTTGCCCTATGAGTAAGGCAAAACACGGATTTTCCTATGGGTAAAATGTACCCTGCAGAAACCTGAAATAGTAGACCCCAACCTGAAGAAAAGAAAAGGGAGCTAAGGTACCTTCAGTCAGTATCACCAATCCTACCCTTCACTCTACTTTGGATAGAAAAACATACACCAAGATTCCATTGACCTAACTTCATCCTCATGGCATTTGTGGGAAGGTACTAAGTGCCCAAGAAAATAACCCTGCAATTACTAAAGTTACTGATAAAGATAAAAAAAATGACAAATTTTATCAAATAATTGCGTTCAACAAACCGTCGTTTATAAGGTGCCATGTGCAGGTTATTCTATTATGTCAGATTTGAGATGACCAGAACGAAATAGCTTTGCCTAAAAGTCTAACTTGTTCTCAACTTATCTATTTAACTCCAATAGAAGCCACCATGTAGTGGGACCATCTTATCAAGCACTTGAAATTTCTATTCTACAACTGCTGATTATCTCCTTTCATTTCAAAGTACTTTAGTCCCTTACCAAGTGGTATCAACCAAATATGACTGTGGAATACTGTCTCAATTGACCTCAAACCAAAGCATGTCGTCAAGCGGCAAGGATGATATTTGCTAAAATTTTAAAATTGGAGAGAATAATGAAAGTACATGAACAGTATCTGGTCCCATTTAAATGGAATCATTTTTCTTCTACGGAATTCAAACACCGATGAATCACATCAGGAAATACATTAGAAAGGCCTACCACAAAATAACACTTTCACCTTGCATTAGGGTCTTCGCCTGGATACTTACCAAGCTGCTCCATCTGCCAGCTTTCATGAGATGCAACATGTTCATGGGAAGGAGAATATTGCTGCAGAACCATTGTTAATGATTAGATTTTGGGTATATACCAAATCCTAGGTTGCTATGTTCACTATTAAAAAAAAATTGTAAGCCACGCAGAAAAAAAATCTAAGATAATTCTGAACAAGTTAACTAAACATAGATAATAATCAAATAAGGTAGAAATCCTAATAAGAATCAAATTTCCTAATTTTCTGTCCTTTATAACATCCTGCTTGTAGGAAATTTACCCTCCATTTGGCATGGTCAGATTCGAGTGAGATGTAAAATATAAATAGAAAACAAAAGGTTGTCAAAAAGGATGATGTGATATGGGAAATGTGACCTTGTCTATTCTTCATACTAAAATAACAACAAGTAAAGGGAGCCACGTCATCAGAAGCTCATTTGTACTTTACTTTTTAAGTTTCTAACTTTATTTTTAACACGATTCTTAAATTGATTGTGATTGAAAATCGTCTTCAAATTAGAATTTGGAAGTTACTGATTTTCAATGGACTTCTCTTACAAAGTTTGGTGAACTGGTTTTAATTGCTTTTATTTGGAGGCCAGCAAAGCACAAACATTATAACAATCAACATCAGAAGCCAGCCTTGCATATGCGTCTTTATTACATGAGGAGAATTTCTGCCACTAAAAAAAAAAAAAAAAAAACAGGAGAAAGTGTTTGGTTACAAGTACCTCCAACTTAGTCATAAGTTCTTTGGCTGTCGGAGCAGAGATGACTATTTGCCGAGCACCTGGCTTGATGAATCCTTCTTTGACACCATTGTCAAATAGTGCGAGCAAAGAATTGTAATAACCATCTACATTTAGCAAACCAACCTGCATAAGAGTAATATCTTGTTACAACTCTTGATAGTTACTAGCTGATTTTAGTTCTTCAAAGAAGGAAAAAACATGTTACTGGTTTCTTATGAATCCCAAGTTGGGCCCATGTTATCATCTCCAACAGCTCTTCCATTGTTCCATATCCTCCTGTAAACATAATTATTTCAATTGTGTCTAAAAATAGACAAATTTCCAAATAAAAAGATAGTCATTGCAAATTTCTTAAAGGACAAATCATCTAGGAAAATTCTTCTCAAGTTTCTGATTGATTAGGAGGATTTGCCAGGTAATTACCAGGCAAAGCAATAAAGGCATCAGCTTCTCGTGCCATGGAAGCTTTACGCTCATGCATGTCCGAAACAGTCCTTACTTCTCCAACAGTTTCACCAGATATCTGTCAAGTTAGACATAGAATTCTCCCATTAATGATGAATCAAACTCATTTTTCAAATTGCAAAACAAATTAGCGGTACTTCCATAATATAGACCAACACTAAATGATGGAAGGGTACTAAATTTCTCCCTAAAATCAGACCTACTGAAGTTTAGCATACTTAAAATCTCTTCCAAAGTAGTGCAAAGTTTTATGTACTTAAAAACTTTCCAACTCACAACAGACCTCCATGCAATTTTTATGTGCCAAAAATCAACATTCAAATGTATTTTCTTTCGCGATTTGTTAGGCATCAAATTAACTTCAATTTCACAGTCGTCCCGAGGATTTTTAGGATAGGATAGGACAAAGACATCTTGACGATTCAGGACCTTTGAATGAGGAGGAAACATCAAACAAGCATAACTAGAAAGAACAAAAGATACCTCGAGAGGCATGAGAGCTTTAGGAATGACCCTGCATGTGAAAAGCAATGAACAAGCTTATAAAGTGATGAAACGTGATGCAAAAAATAAAATTATCAGTGAAAAGCCAACAATATACTAGCTTCTTAGTCATACCCAAGAACGTGACATCCTCCATCATACACTGTCTGGGATATCAAACCCATCAATCCAACACTTCCTCCTCCATACACCAAGTCTATCTTCCTCTGCACCTGCAATACATAACCACAAAAGTGAAACATGTAACTAACATAGCCAATACAATCAAAAGACAGAAAACTCATTCTGTACATTAAGAATTAGTCCCATTATACAAAAAGAAAAGGTAAAAATAACAAACACCCAGTAAGCAAGACCTCCAAGTGAATTCAAAATCATCAAAAAGTACGTGTCTTGGACACGTGATGAAGCTAGAGATGAAAACAAGAACAGAAACCCAAAAAGTAGCTTAATGAAGAGCGTGTAAATGTATATAAAACAAACCAGCTCCTTTCACAAAACTCATTCAGCACGTTAAGCACTCAAGAATTAGTCCCATTACCAAGACAAACATAAAAACACAGTTCATGATATCACATGCCAATTCAACAAATAAAGCCTGTACACAAATCCCATCATCCAAAATAATAATAATAACAAACGCTCTTTAAGCAAGACCTCAAAATGAATTCAAAATCATCAAAAAGTACGTGTCTTGGACATATCACAGAGCTAGAGATCATTAAAAAAAACAAAAAAAAACAAAAAAAACAAACAAACAAACAAACCAGTTCGTTTCCCAATTCAAGAGCAGCGTCACTGAAGACTTTCCTGTGGCCAGCGTTGCTTCCACAGAAGACACAAATCCTAGTGAACTTGCTTCTTGCGTTGGTTTCCTCCATTCCTTCCCACTTAATTGTTATTTAATCTAATACCTAAGCATTGGACAAACAAACCAATCAAAAAATAAAAAATAAAAACAAACAAAAAAAGGCAAAAGTCTTTTTCAGATTGTGCGTTACTTTAATGGCTATAAAGAAAGAAAACTAGGAAAAACTATTCGAGAGAATCAACAAAAGAGAAGAGAAATAGAAGTCGGAATCAACAAAAGACAATCTGGGTCGATCCCGAATGGTGTATTAAGCAATCTGGATGCGAGAAATGGATAGCTTCTTTATACAATTACACACCGAGAGTGAAGCACGGGAAGCCCACATGCTTCCTTTTTCCTTCCTTTTCTATTTCTAATCCGACGACCCTTTGTCGGCTTTTTAAGATTTGTCACCAAAATTTTAAGTATGAATATAATCAAATCAAATTTATTTAAAAAAAATGATGAAAATAATGGAAAGAAATTGAATTATAGATTTTTTTTTTTTAAAAAATGCCTTTTTGCCTCTGTCAAGTATACACAGAGAAAGGGAGAAGGCAGATTGGCATAAACTTGGCATAGAGCAGAAATGGTAGCTCCCACTATTTGGACTTTGACTTTTTTTTATCTAAATATTTATTTATGTGAATAATATTATTTTGATAATTAGGCGACCTTTTTAAGAAAAAAAAAAAAAACAATCTCTAGCGTTTTAGTTCCCACGTCGCTATATACCAATCCCAACCACGGTTTTGTGGAAACTTCATTATAAAATTCCATGTGAAAGTACAAGCGAAGTATGATGTAACAACAAATGAAGGTATACTCATCATTATCAAAAAAAAAAAAAAAAAAAAAAAAAAAAAAAAAAAAAAAAAAACCCAAAAAAAAAAAAAGGAAATACCAAAATAAAAAAAAAAAAAAAAAAAAAAAAAAAAAAACAATAACAACAACGACACCAACAATAAATGAAGGTATAATTCAGGGTTCGAATGCTCACGTCTTCATAAGAAGAAAAAGAGTTTTAAACTTTGGCAATGTTCGTTTATGATTAGACTTAGGCCCGTTATAATTATACTAGTAAGATCAATTAATTTCTTGACACTAAGGATTCTCTTTTTTATTAATTAAAAATATTAAAATTGCTCATTTACTTGGAAAAAAAATAAGATTTCTACAATTAGATTTAAAAAAAAAAATTAAAATTAGATATGTATTAAAAATTATTTATTCTACATATTTTTTATTTTAATATGATTTTAATCATATTTTCAACGATAAAAAAAAAAAAAGATGCCATAAATAGTCGAGATTGTTCCTTATATTATATTGGTGTTAACATTTTGTAAGGGCCACTATTATGGCGCGTCATAGTTTGTTTTAATGTGCCGCGTATGTATTTCAAGTCTAATAATGCAATTTGAAATTTGGTTCGTGTTTTTCTTTAAGGAAAAAGTTCATTCATTTAGCATTAAACCAAAATTGCTTTTAATATCCACTCGCAAATTTTTCCTTTGTAAGTTGCTAATACCTCTTTTATGTGGTGAGTTAACGATTAAGATGTTTCCTTTGGACAATTGAGAAAGTTATTTATAAACTATAATAAAAGCAAGTAATGTCATGTTGAAAGAAACAAACAAAACGTTTGTCCGCATTATAGACTAAAGCGCAACATAAATGTTATTCTTTGGTCACGAATAATATAGTACAGAAATAAATAGATATAAAATGTATTGTTAGGTCAATGAGTTCTAAAATATGGTGAAGTCTAAGAAATTTGTATTCTTTGATTAAAGACTAATTTAGTTATGGAAAAATATTAATGCCAGTTGCAGGTGTTGCAACACTACAAATTAAAGTATTGGTTGTAATCTTTTTTTTTTCTTTTTTATTTTTTTTTCTTTTTTCTTTTTTTTTTTTTTATGGTAGAAGTTGATCTATGACTTTGTTGCTCAATACGGCATTCACAATAATTAAAAAATCATGATAAATAATCTGGAAAAACTCTACCTATGGTTTCGTTTTTCTTCTAATTGTAATTATGTCCAATTACTTCATATGTTGCATCTAGCTTGATGTGTTTAGTGGGAACATTTTTGTCCATGACAGGGACGTTTCCGAAACATAAATGTGTAATAATAATTAATCTGTGAACTTTGTTTCTTAAAAAATAAAAATAAAAAAAAAGTGTAGCCCGGTCCACATCGGGGGGGCCTTTACTTCGGCCGATTTATAAAAACCCCTCTATATTTACTTTTTTTCTGCTTTTGTATTGATTTTTTTTTTTATGGGGTGCTTTTGTATTGATTTAATTAAAAAGGAAGAAGAAGAAAGAAATAAATAAATGCTCGTTTTGGTTAGATTTTATTTCTTCCAAGGATAATTTTAACAATTACCTTTCTTTCCAATGGAAGGGGGAAGAAAACAATGAAAATTGATGGACCACATGACCATCTTCTATTTTTATTTTATTTTATTTTTAATAAAAAAAAACCTCATATCGTCTCTGCAGCTTATTTTCATTCAAATATTTTCACATTCTTAATTAAAAAAAACTAACTATGCACGTGTATGAAATAATAACTGGATTGATTGATAAACGAAGGTTTGGGATTTTCATAGATTCTTTTCACAACATGATGCCGATAACGATCGGCATTAGTTTCAAATAATTATTGTTAAAAAGAAAAAAACAAAAGAAAATAATTATAATGTTACAAAATTGAAAAGGGGGAATTGAAAGTTTTTTTGGTTAGGTGAAAACAAAGTAAAACCTAATTTTCACTTTAGAAGTGACACAATAACTAGAGCTATTAGAAAGAAATCAAGCTATACGTACTTTCTGTGACAATATTATTACTCGTTTGAAGAAATAGGGGGAAAAACCGGATGATTTGATAGAAGGCCTAACACCTAAAACTATATCCAAACACTGGGATGTAACTTTTTTCTTTAAGCCATCACACTATTTTTTTTTAAATTATTTTTCGAAATAAAAGAAAAAAAAAGAAAAATGGATCATACTACTGCTTTCCTTGAGCAATTTTTTTATAGAGCTTCGAGTTTAGAATTCGAGTTTTGCTACAGTAAAAAATTCTCAGAAATAATCACATCTAACTTTTTTATTACAGTAAAAAGCTCTCACATAAAATCACATTTCAACTCGAATTATAAACTCGAATCAGCGAAGTGAACGGGCCACAAGTTCACCAATATGTGTTTCATTCAGTCACATGTTTTATTTGTTTGAAACTCTTTTGCCACTACATGGCGATATATATAGTCACACCAGAAGTTTTATTCTAACCCCTATTTTTTTTTTTTTTAACATAACCTGTACTTTTTTTTTTAGTTTTTGGGGAATCGGGATAGATGAAAACGTGAGAAAGGAATTGTTGTTTATTTGCTACGCGTCCTCTAAATTTTGTGTTTTTTTTTTTTTTTTAACATAACATGTACTTATTTATTTAGTTTTTGTGGAATCTGGATAGATGAAAACGTGAGAAAGGAATTGTTGTTTATTTGCTACGCGTCCTCTAAATTTTGTGTTTTTTTTTTTTTTTTGGTAATTAGTCTCTTAAACTTAGGAATATATTGCAAAACACATCAATTGATAAGGATAAATTTTTCTTTTTAAAACGAAAATTGATATGTGACTTGCACATGCTTCATAAGCAAATAAAAATACATGTTTATGTCATATATAAGGAGAAAGCCTAAGATGCATATAATAATCACCACTAATAATGATGTCACAAATTATAGGAAATGATCATTGTACGAGTCATGAGCCAAGGATCCAAACACTTATATCTCGTAATGATCATCATTACGGGTAATAAATGACAATATTACTCATAAGAAAATCTGGAATAAATTGCTAAAGGATAGCTAGCTTTAATTGCATGTTTGGTTGGAGGATTCGTTCTCTGACTCGAATTATGATTCATGGTTCGCTACAGTATTTTCTCTCACAAAAAATACACGTAAATCGAAAATAATTTTAATCTATGAACCAAACGATAGTCTCCCACTCTTTTTTTTTTTTTTCCTTTTTTTCCCTTTATCTGGAGACCAGATATCACTACCTGGTAGGATTTTTCTTTTCATCTATTTGTAGTTTTAATTTTTATATTAAATATAAAAGATATATCTTCACTATATTTCAATCTATAGTCGTGATGAGTTTTCTCCGCTCAGATCTCAATTTAATTGTGATTTCGTATTTTATTTCAGCGTTTTTTGTGCTTTATATTTTTTTTAATCAAATCTTTAGCTTCTAGTATCTAAACCTAGAATTTTAGGCAGACGCCATACCACGTAAAAAAAAAAAAAAAAAAAAAAAAAAAACCTATAATAAAGGTAGAGGACATCTTGAAAGAGCCAAAAATTTATTTCATGTGGAACTCGATTTTATCTCGTTTGTAGAGTTATGTTCACACCAATTAAAAAAGGTGGACGATGGATTCCTTCATGTTCTTTTAAACATGACAATGATTTGACTATTATGTTAAAAATAATAAATGTTTTGTTATACGTATTCATCTAGTTGAATGAAATTATCATCTTTATACAAATCGAGTAATAATAAATAACAAACGTAAGTATAATTTAGCTGTAATTCTATATGATAAGGTGTATAGTTCGGATAACCTGTGGCATGTAAGAGATGTAAGAGAAATAACTCCTTGGACATATAACTGCTTTGGGTATTTTTAGGATTGAAACTGCAATAGTATAACGATCTTAACCGTCAATAACCACTTTTTTCGCTATCACATTTTTCAACCCCTGTCTATTCACCTTTGCTTTCTTCACATTAATCCTAAGTTTAAGCATTCCGTTTTGGATTCCTGTAAAACACCAAAGGAGGAAAAAAAAAAAAAAAAAGATCCATAACTCCATTTTCCAATGATCGAAACGAACTTTTGAGCTTGTTTAGAAGATCAAATCATCAAATTCAAGAACAGAGCAAAAAACAAGAGTGAAAACATGATGAGATAGAAATATTGAGAATTCTCTCAATATCAAAACTTCCACGTGAAAAGTTTTCAAAGTAATGGGAAGGAGAATTCCCACGAACGACATCGTTTTGATTCACCCACTACTGTCGTTTACGCTCCTCGCCGCCGGTATGGCCGCCACGATTGCGATACTTTCCGGTCTGTGCGGCGTGCGACACCGGAGAAAATCGTCACCGCCGCCTCCACTACCGACACCAAAGAAAAAAGAAGCAGTTTCTTCGCCACCAACAACAACAATAACTTCGACAACGACGACGAAGAAACCGCCATCGGCAGAATTAACAGAGCATCGAAACGAATTGTTACCGGCTCCTCCGGCGAAGAAGAAGTTGGTGAGAGAGGCTTATTCGTGCAAGGACATGACGAAGTTCATGTCGGAGAGGAAGATCGCGGCGAGCCTGAGCATGAGGGTGACGAGAAGTTTGTCGATGGTGAGAAATCGCGATCAGGTGAAGGAGGAAACTAGTAAGAAAGGCAAGTTGAAGACGGAGGATTCGATTTGGATGAAGACGATCATACTTGGAGAGAAATGCAGAGTTCCCAATGAGGAAGAAGAAGGCGTGATTTACCAGGGCCAAGGGAGGAGGATCTCTGCGTATCATCCCAGGACAGCCAGTTCCTTGTCAATTTCACGCCAATGCTCGTTCATTGATCAAGAGGCCGTTCCCAGACATGAACTAAGAAAGTGAAAAGGAGATAATATAAAGAGAACTTCACGAAAGCTTTTTTACTTTTTTTTTTTTTTTTTTTTTTTTTTTTTTTTTTTTTTTTTGTCTATGGTGGTTTTTGCTGTGAATTATTATGGCCACGGCCAACTTGATCAGTTTTATATATTGATTTCATTCGACTAATTACTTTGCCAAAAACGTTGCTTTATTTGCTTTATGAAGTGACGATTTTGAATCTAGGTCATACGTTTAATAAATAGATATATTATTTATTTGGAATCATATGCATGATTTGAACAAGGAAGTGGATCGTGGTTAGCTGTACAGGCAGTGACGGAGGGAGGTGAGGTCCGGGGGCATATGCCCCCCCTGGATTTTTGATATTTGATTTTTAGTATATGTTTTCTGAAAAAAAATTATATATGCCCTCCTTATCAAGAAAAGTTTTAAATATATCTGTTAAAGCAAAAACAAAACAAAAAACAAAAAAAAAAAACTACATTGTCACGTGAGAGGTTGGAAAACTTCCTGGAAGAAGTGGGTGCGCGAAGAAAGAGTAAAATGTATTAGTAAGAAGTTTGGTGAAAAATAACGTGAAGAAATCTACAAAACTGTTATACATGAGTGGGGATAATCCTTAAAAGATAAAAACAGCTAATCATATTTAAATATTATAAAAAAGAGCGGTCAAAATAAAAATAGAGGATTAAAAAAATAATTAACTAATTAAAAAAAATAAATATAGAAAAAAGTAGTGGATTTGCTTCAAATGTCTATATATAGGCATAAGAGGGCATACCATTAGAAACCCGCGTAGCAAACTTTGTGCAGAGAAAGTAAATGTATTGGAAGTAGTGAGAGAGGTGTGAGATAGTGTGTAGAGAGAATTGTTGAAAAAAAAGAGGTAGAAAAATTTGTCTTTACTCATCTACTTTAATCTCATTATGATGTTTTGTACATTAAATGGTCTACACTTTTTTTTTCTCAAGCCTTCTTCTGTATTGAAGTACCATCTCAAGACAAAAAGTTCATCTGCCATTGTTGATCAGATTCATATTTAAGACATACGAGCTGTAAACTTTTAAACCCAATTAAGAAAAAATATGAGGTTGTAAGTTTTAAAACCTCTAAAAAAAATTAAAATAGAGTTACAAATTTTAAAACTCTACAAAATTATAGGGTTATAAAATTTAAAATCTTCAAAAAAAATCAAATAGAATTATAAATTTTAGAACTCTATAAAATCACGAGATTGTAAGAATTAGAACCTCTAAAAAAAGGATTGATCGTTATGATGCAGCCTAAAAAAATATAAATAAGTGTGTGTGTATATATATATATATATAT
>NW_010366880.1:0-205 GCF_000414095.1 Morus notabilis
AGAATTACGGAATTCTAAAATTAAATACTCGAAAAAAAAAATAATTAATAATAATTAATTATTATTTAAATAATGTGATTATTTAAACTTGAATTTGAACACATCTAGATTTATCCATTTAAACTTATTAGATAAGTTGTTCAATTTAGAAATTCAAATTAATTTAAGTTTGACTTAAATTCGAATTTGAATTTGAAATAAAATT
>NW_010366880.1:558-784 GCF_000414095.1 Morus notabilis
TGGTGTTTGTGGAAATTCGAGTGTTTATTGTAACCCGTTTTGTCTCATGTGTGCCCACACACACGTCTTCGTAGATTCTAGAAATTGACGTGGAAGACATTGGTTTTCTAAACACAAAGATTGGAGCAAGGACTGTTCGTCGTCAAATAACTCAAGTTATCATCCGAGTCGGCTTCTAGATATTTTTCCTGATTGAGTTCTTGATATATATAAGTTAATGAGATTA
>NW_010366881.1:0-154 GCF_000414095.1 Morus notabilis
AGAGCGCGAAGAGAGCTTCGATATAACCTCTGATGGGCTAGCCCCGTTATAACACAAAAAGTTGTCGCTAAATTCGTGGCGGTTGGAGAGGGGGAAGAGAGCTTTGATCTGACGGATTATGGGACCCGTTACGACATAAAAAGTTGTCGCCGTT
>NW_010366881.1:345-531 GCF_000414095.1 Morus notabilis
ATCTGACAGATTGTGGGCCTCATTACGACACCAAAAGTTTTCACCGTTCCCGTGCCATTCGTAGATCGTGATGAGAGCTTCGATCTAACGGCTGATGGGCCCCGTTAAGACACCAATTGTTTCGCCGTTCCCGTGCTAGTTGTAGAGCGCGAAGAGAGCTTCGATCAAACCGCTGATGGGCCCCAT
>NW_010366882.1:0-26643 GCF_000414095.1 Morus notabilis
CAGTTACCTACTAGGGGCACTAACATGTAGCTTTTAACCCAATAACATGTGTTCAGTTGCTTTTTTTTCTCTCTCTTTTACCTCTATAAAAATAAATTTAAAATTTTTTTAACTGAGATGATTTTTTTTTATGCATTAATTGGAGCAAATAAAGGAACAATCCTTAACAATATAGCCTATGAAATTCTACTATGGATATTAAAATTTTTTTAACCGAGACGGAGCTACACCACCCTTCCCCCGAATGAGATTTCAAAATCAGGATTCCTGTTTAACTCAAGGATTTATGTCCTATTTATTTTATCGATTTAAGTTTATAATTTAAATTTTGTTACAATAAAAAGTTTTTAGAAACAGTCACATCTAATTTTTTTATTACAGTAAAAAACTCTCATATAAAATCACATCTCAACTTGAATTAAAAACTCAAATTATCAAACTAAATGGCCATAAATTTTTGTGAATTGAACTCCAAATAAGACGATTCTTTCTTCCTATATATGCATTTCTCATCCTGATAGCCCATGAAATTTGCCATACACATTAGGTTTTTTGAGATCCCAGCAACATGTCTTTGATTTATTTTTGCGTTTTCTCTCTCTTCTACATCTATAAAAACTAAAGCTTGAAAATACATGACTTCTTTGTCTTAATTTTAATTGAGATGATTTTTCTTTTGAGGCATTCAAAATGAAGAGATGAACAAATTCTCATTCATATAGCACATGAAAGTCTACCACGGATAATTAGGACCCGTTTAAAAAGTATATTCAAATTATGATTCTTGATTATAAAAGTTTTAAATTTAAATTTAAATTTGTAAGAAAAAAAATACTGCATCATAATTAATAATTTAAGTCTTAGTACATAGAATAAACGGGTTCTTAGATTTTATAAAATTTATTAGAAAAGTTGAAACGAATAAATTATGATATATTAAAGCTTAGATTAATGGAGTAGAAGAGAGGAAAAGACCACAAGAAATCACTAAATTTATAAAAAAAAAATTAATTTTAATTGTGCATGGACGTACAAGCCCCTACCATTTTAATCCATTTACTAAAACAACACCATTACAGTACCATTCTCCCACAAATGTCGGTTTCCTCAACATTTGCATTGCAATGTGTAACTATGACACGCATCACATCCCAACTCACCAAAAATGTGTAACCGGTTTAGATGTAGTGAAGTATCAAAACTACTAATTTACCGCAGCCTTGACCTATAAATATGTTTGAATCCTAATCACTTTATGTGAATTCCTTAAAAAAAATCCTCATTAAATCATGTAGGACGCATCATCCTTTTGAAATACGAATGAAAAGCAATCAGCCTCGTAGCAAAGTGGAAGAAAGAAAACTAAACAAAAGAACAACACGTCGATGCATGTGGTGGAGGGGAGGCACTTTGTCTTTATATATATATATATATATATATATGTTATTAAACTTAAAAGTAAAGATAAGATAAGATACAATTGACATGTATGAGGTAAAGAAAAAAATGTAAAGATAAAGGCTAAAAGAAGTAAAGATATAAAGATAAAGAAAGAGATATATCGTTTAGTAAGGATGAGACTCGTATTATGGTAGCATTAATATTATCTTACTTTTGGTGGACGCCATATTAAAGCGTTTGTTTAATGATAAATCGGTGTTCAACATTATTACTAATAAAAGATACTCCACTTATATAGCATTCATTTTATATTAATGACTAGTGAGTGATGTTCAATGTCAATGGTGTCCCCATGGCATTGTTCCTGTACAATTGCTTTTGCTTAGGGAATGTTTAGTTGGAGGATTCAAACTATGATTTGAATCATGGTTCATGATTCGTTACTGTGTTTTCTCTTATAAAAATACACGTAAATCAAAAATAATTCTAATCACATAATTCTAATCTATGAACCAAACGTCTCATTAGTATTTCTTAACATGCTTTCTATTTTGTTTTTAGTTTTTATTTCATATAATCTGATGGCCATAACTCTAGTTATGACATGAATGGGGAATTAGGATACCACGTTATTAATCATGGTCTCATTTATTTTATGAATTTAAATTTTTAATTCGAGTTAAAATGTGTTATTTTTTTAGAATTTTTCAAAAAAAAAAAAAAATTGGACATTTCCTGAATTGCCCATCTAGTGATACGGCCGACTCTTGTCCAAATTATGTGTACCACGTGCTTCGTCGGGAGAAGTACTGTCCGTCCAATTAACGCTTGGTCCCACCGACTTCTTTTAACCGAATCCCACCGACTTTTTTGTAATGCTTTAACTCACCGACTTTGTTATATATTAAAATAATGTGAAAATTTTAGTGACAAATGAAAAATTATAAAAATATTTAGGGATATGTTTGAGACGTATGTTTAATTAATACGTGATATGTAGCATTATATGGTCCTCATATTATTGTTTGAAAAAATGTCTATCTATACGAAAGTACGATTTCAACCGTTACAAATTGATTTTTGACAAAGCTTAATATTCAAAAATACATAACAGATAGTAGCACACTACAATTTAAATATTTTTTTTAATGTAGGAATGGAGAGAATTAAACTCTATATTTTAGGATAAGATTAAGTGTAAAGTTACAGTTAACAATGCTTTTAAAGATTCTTAAAAATAACATTCCATGTGATTAGAAAAAAGAATATAATAACATTCGATGTTATCATTTCTAACACCGTTATTTTATTAAGAATTTTTTTACATATATAGAAATGTCTTCTGTCAGCGGCCGTACTAATCCGATAAGTGTAAAAAAATTTTATTTAGTTATGTAATATTCTTTATGTGTTTCTTCATGTGACACACGTTTTATTTAATTAGTGTAATACTCAACAAAATGTTATATATTATATTACATATAACTTATTTTAATGTTATCATGTTATGCTAATTTTAGTGTTTTTAGAGTCTCTGTTTGTTTAATATATTTAAATTTAAATTATTAATTTTATTATATGTTATTTTAATTAAAATTTTAAATTTTAAACATTAGAATTAAGAATGAAGGTCTTAAATTTCTTTCAAGCTACTGCTTGTGATCAATCTTAGGCCTCGTTCGTTTCGCTGATTCGAGTTTATAATTCGAGTTTTGCTATAGTAAAAAGCTATCACAAATAATCACATCTAACTTTTTTGCTACAGTAAAAAGTTCTCATATACAATCACATCTCAACTCGAATTCTAAACTCGAATCAGCGAAACGAACGAGGCCTTAATTTTTCTTTTTTACTTTCTACCCTTTTCAACATTCCTTCTTCTTTTTATCCTTTCTTTGTTGTTACGATTAACTTTTTGTTGTTCTTACTTCATTGTTGCATGTTCCATTTTTTTCCCGCCACTTTTTCCTTTTAACGCGACCTTTCTTTTGTCTTTATTTGATCAATATCGCATAACCTTTTCTTTTGTTAACCGCGTGCTGTCTTTTTCTTTTTATCGGTAATTACAAAAATATAGGACTATTTGTTCACACTTTCTACTTCAATCTCCGAGAATGCTGTTATTTCATCTTGTCACTCTTCAGTTTTGTTTATTGTTACATGTTATTCCATTTTTCTATAAAGTGAAACACGATTATAAATTGTTGTTTTTCCTCTTAATTACAACCATATTACTCTTTCATATAAAATTCCTTTCTAACATGCTACTCACTTATTCTTTATTATTTATACGTTGGTTGTTATTATTTATTTTTTTTCCTCCTCTTTTAAACACTGTAAGAGCCCGTTTATATAAAATATAACTTGTTATGAAGGTTAAATACAGGAAAAATTTTATACTGATATTCTGTATTTTAGTACTTTGTGTTTTTAATAATTTTAAATTGGCACCCTTACGTTTTTAAAAATCATTTTGTGTATCTTAGAGTTTATTTAGGATATAAAATGTCATTTCTACTCTTCTTATTAATTAAACAAAAACCAATAATTTTTTTCAAAATCTGAAAACATTTTCAAACATTTTAAAATAATAAAAAAACTATTTATGATAGTACAATATTTTTTTAAAAGGTGCAGCCACAACTAGTATGTTAAAAACATTGCTAACATTGCATTCCAAGGAAAAAAAAGAAAGAAAAAAGCCATATATAACACACGAACAAATTTAAACCGCCATCATGTGCTTGAGTTACAATCATGAATAGAAGTATTCTTATATAAAGGGTCTATATAGGGTTACTTTTGAGCTATAAAATAATTTGGGATGAAATTGTGTTCAGCAATTTTTTTTTTCCTACCTAATTACGCTATAATATCCGTTTTCTTCAGAATCAATCCAATCCTTGTTTCAAAAGATCTGTGTTCATTAAATCATCATTTTGACTTTTCGAAAACATCATTAATGAGGTTTTCTCTTTCAAAACAAATCTTATTTTTGTCCCTACAGAATTTTCTTCGCAGCACAACCAATAACAATCCACTTTCCATTATTTGAAGAGGTCGAAGAATATAAATTTCCTACTTCTAAAATATGCTAAACAGTACCTAAAAGAGTTAAAAGAGACATGCAACTGAAAATCAATTAAGTATAATATTATTCAGGGGAAATATTCAAATTTGAAACGCTTTAGTGTTAAAACTCGCCCGGCTTTGAAAGCAGAAGCCGTGCTGTCCACGTTACTGCTTTCATGTTCAATCACATTCATGTCGTCTTTTCGTACAATGGTCTCCGCCTTACTAATTTACTACATAGCCAAATTATGTACGTTAGCGACGAAAATGAATAAATAAATACAAACTACTTATAATAGGGTTCTTTAATGGCGCCCGGGGTTTATATTGATCATGTCGGTATCGGTTATAAGTGTATCGTTTCGATTGTAATTTCATCTCTTAAAGTTCACAAATTTTCAAATGCATTTCACTATACAAAAGCTTAAAATTGAATTGAATTTGTCGTTTTATTTACAATTCCAACTGTAAGATTTACAAGTTATCGCAGTCTAGACCCTCGTCATAAAAACAATCCCTTATATTATAATTAAGTTTCCGTATATAGTATATTTACAGACTCAATGGGATCCAGCAAAGAGAAGTCATTTATCTCCAACATCTACATAAAGAGCATTTAAGATGCTCAACAACAAAGTCTCCCTCACAACCGAATAGAGAAGAAAAAAAGCATTAAATTTGCCAACAACTCCCAACCAATAACCAATCCCAAAACCACACATTTCCCTTTCCTTTTAATTCCCCCACTTTGGCCTATAAAGTCACCACACCAAAGAGACTTTGCCACGCATCACATTACACTCTCAAAACACTTCTAGCTAGTTAACACTCAAGTAACTAATTCACGTCTTTTTCTCCTCATAATTAGCAACTATGGCCAGCTCTAGCTCTGTCAAGATCGCCTGCGTTGTTGTCATTGCCATGGTGGTGGTGGCTGCGCCTGCCGCCGAGGCATTGAGCTGCGGGGCGGTATCGAGCAACCTCGCGCCGTGCATTAACTACGCCAAGAGCGGCCTCGGGCCCGTCCCCGGGGGGTGCTGCACTGGGATTAGGAATGTGAACAGCATGGCAAGGACCTCAAAAGACCGCCAGGACGCTTGCAGGTGCCTGCAGAACGCTGCTACTGCCATCAAGGGTCTCAAGCTCAACGTCATCGCTGGACTTCCCAGCAAGTGTGGAGTAAACATTCCTTACAAGATCAGCCCCTCCACCAACTGCAACACGTATGAATAACTTCTCCTTTTGTCACCATATATATATATATATATATATTTAGTAGTCAAATATTTTTTTCAACTCTTCCTTTAGTTACATATATATGAATCTGATTGTTCAAAAACTATAACTTCTCGTAAAAGGACAGACTTCTGTCTTAACTCCTTGACATAAACTCTCTAACAGTATAACCTATGAGTTTCTCAAATGAATACTCGTCGTAGAACGTACAACTATTTTTTTTTTTATTAGAGCGGGTTGTTTTCTGGGCTAGCTTAATGGCTAGTGCATGCATAGAGAAAATAATTTCCTCATTGAGTATATATATATATATATATATATTTATGACTCTTTTTCTTTTGTTATGCAGTGTGAACTGAAGTTGAAAGACAAAAGTAGCAATTTTCAGCTGGCGGATATGCATAATATGAGAATAAGTGTGTGGGTGCCCTACACATATATAATTGTCTCCTCTATAGGGGAGTCGTAAGCTTTATGGTTTTATAGTTGTAATTTCGTCTACAACGGATATGTAACTTTTGTTCGTTTGACAGAAGTACTTATTCCCTTTTTCATGTGATTGAGAAATATCAACTTTTTCCTCAGTAAATAAGTCTATCCATCAGTTTCTCAAGATCTTGACGACGATCTGTATTAAGCTGCTCCAAAGGGTGTGCAATATTAATTAATCGAACTTGATCCTAAATATACAAGGAACATCCTCTCGAATTCATAAAGATGGCCAATAAGCTATGGGTCTTGAACGTTGATACATGCGCACACGCGTACACACATATACACACACATATATCTTCAATAATCTTGACAATAAGATTATCGTCCAACAAATTCATTGCGTTAAAACCTAACGGGACAATTATAGAACAGTATTAACGGTTGATTTTGTTTAAAGAGTTATCGTTCGTAGTTATTAGCTCTCCTGACAAAAATCCATCGCTTCGCCACTGAATACACACACATCATACATATGTTTGTATGTATATTGTTGTATAATTACAAACATGTGTCAAGTCAAAGTACCGACCTCTAAGTTCACTTTTTACCCATCAACCCATGTTCCTTTATTCATTTTGGTCCCTTAACTTTAAAACTATATAAAAATAACCCTGTTTGGCCATTAAGTCACAAAAGACGTTAGAATTTCAAACAGAATTAATAACCGTAAGACACTCACATGATAGTTAACAAATGTATTTTAAACAAACTAATCACCACTAAATTAACTTTTTAATTGAAAAACTATATATGAAAAGAAAATTAAGAGAAGAGGTTATTAATTAATACAAAAATTAGACTTTCTGCAGGCAAAAACATTTTGGGATCAACAAAAATTTAGTAGCAGAAAAAAGTTTTTTGCAACCAAATGGTCACATATTGTTGTAGGGTAGTAGAACCATCCACAACCATTTTTTCCCCCCAAAAATGTGCCGAAACTGCAAAACAAAAACTGGTTTCCACGCGACTAAAGTATTATTTGGTAGAAAAATGTTATTTTCCGTGACCAAAAATTTTAATGAAAATTTCCATCACCATCAGAGTATGGAATCACCCACGAACAAACTCTGAGTTTGGTGCTAGAAAATTTTGGCCGTAGCAATATAGGTGATTTTACGGAATATATATATATATATATATATAATATGTTAAAAGGGCAAAAATATATTTTGATAACAAGCAAAGAATAAATCTATTTAAATTCATGTTAAAGGAGCGGTTTTAAAATACCCTTCACTAACAATTACTATAATATTTATTCGTTTGATTCCGTTGAGATTTTAACAAATTTTGTCACGAAAGGGTAAAACATAGAAAAATAGTATAATTTAGAGTACAATTTGTAACAATTTAGCCCAAATAGCGATATGAGAAATGATAATGAAACTCAGTTTCTTCATTGAAACACCGCGTTTTGAAGAGATACATTGAAAAATAAATAAAAAATAAAAAAAGAAGACAAAAGAAAAGGAAAATGAAAAGAAAAACAGCCTCCCAAAATATAGAAAGTTACATTTATCATGAGATATATAATTCATAAAAACCACAAAATTCTATATGTTTTTATGTATTTTTGAATAATATAAAAATCTTTGTTAGAGTTTTAATCCTATTTTGGTTGACATATGATTTTATAGTTATTTTAAGAATAAATGATTTATTATGACTATTTGAGGAATAGAGTTTTGATATTTTCGGATTTACTTAATTGACAATAAAAAATGCGTGATTTCTTTATTTACTGTGACTTACTATATGGAAATTTTCATAACAAAAAATCGGGATTTTCTTACTTTATTCGAATTCATTTGATATAGGTGCTCAATTTTCTACTGTTTAAATTTAAAAAAAAAAACTCATCTATTACATTATAAGGACAGTGATTGTCACCATATCAATATCAAACTTTTCAATTTCAATTAGAATTGAATATTTTGACAGCTCAATGTGCTTTGATGTCCGATCTTAAGAAGATTTGACTAACTTAGAATGATGTATCTCACCACTTTTCTAAGGGTAACGCTTTGTTTATTTAGATAATTACATATTGTGATTTATGTTTTGAGAGCTTCTAAAATGAGAGAAAATATTCAGAGCCTTTTACAAGCAAAGGCAAAGATGACACCTAAGGTTAGAGTCAGAAAGAACTTGTTATCTTTCTTTTTTATTTTTAAAAATTTTAGAGCCTACTTTGTTTAAAATTTTACAATATGTCACTTGACTCGTGTGATTAAAATGGTTACGAAATTGATGCCTCAATATTAGAAAATATCAAAAATTGTAACTTATTATAAGTTTAGGAATGAAGTTTTATATCAATTTTAAGTTGTAACAGCAAAGGTGAGATATCCGTTATTTGTTGAGGTCAATTTTGAAATCTAACTTGCTGTGGCATCGGCAAAAGCCATGAGAAAACAAATTCGACTTTGAAACCAGAATCTTAAAAAATCCGAAAAAGGATTGCGAGGTCGAGATTTAAGATGTTGAAGGTGATTCTTCAAACATTTTCTGTTCATAATTTTTTTTTTTTTTTTTTTTTTTTTTTTTTTTTTTTTGCATTTTCAATTGCTCACTTATTTTTCTCCATTTGGTTTGGCATTTACGAACCGAAATTTTAAGATAGTTGTTAACGAGTAATTTCTTTTGCATGGGCAACTATACGAAAGAAGAAAAAGGAAAAAAAGAAAGAAAAAAAGAAGATAAAAGATATAATAAAAATGGCACGTAGGTTAAAGATATAAAACCTCCCTTTCACTGGTTCAAATTTTAGTGATCTAAATCTTTTGAGTTAAACAGAAAAATTCAAACTGTATGGTTTAAATTGTAGTTCGAATTAACGTTTGGATGTACTATTAAAATTTTAATCTAAATAGAGAATAAAATTAAAACTTGTGTTTGATAGGTGTGAAAAGGAAAGAGAATAGGCGCCTTTATACTGTTAAAAAAAGGATGTGAACGGTTGAACTTCATAGGAGCTAAAATTTAAACTGGACAGTTTAACTCAGTTCAAACGAGAAATATTATAATTCGGACTGCGTGCTTACCAAACACGAGTTCAAACTGTTTAAACTGAGTTGAACTGAGCTAAACCAGCAAAACAAATGGGAGCAAAGAGTGTTGGAGATAAGTGTTAAAAAGAGTTTCTTTTTCAAGGTTTTGATGAGGATTAAAATGTCACTGAATGAACAGCTAGTGCCGAAATATTGAATATAGAAACTAGGACTGGATTTTGGGCAAATTTTCTAAATGGAAAATTGACGCTCTAGAGCTGAAAAGGGGTTTTAAGTTAGGAAGAGATTCATTCTATAACTTGTTGGGTACTTATTTGGATAATATATATATATATATATATAATTGCATGAAACTGAAAGTAGTTTAGAGCAATTCTGCAAAGTAAGAGCTGAGGGTTTACAGTGTTGTGACTTTAGTAGTCTTCAGACGACTTGTTAAACTTGTTTGTAATGACAAACATGATAGTAAGAGATTAAACATTTTTATTTTTCTTTGTAATCCCTGAATTCCACAAAAGGGTCACGTTAGTGTAATATTGGATTCTTTCCAAGTCGGTACCGAAAATGGCTGCGTTGAGAATTCAAGGAAATGCTGCGGAAAATGAAATTTGGAGTTTCAAAAGGTTTTGAGTTCACAAACAGCTGATCTTGTTTCTAATTTTGTTTCTTTTGTTAATTGTAAGTGAGCATGGCCTAAAAAGATTTGAGATTAATAAAGGTGTATTTTGACGAAGTCACTCTTTCGTTTACTTACGACATTCTTCACATTATTTCTTGTTTGTCTTGACCACATCTCCTCTAGTTTTGTTCATGATGAATTTTAGTAGTTAGTATTTAGGTCGAATATTGTGCTGATAAAAAGATTTGCATTACTAATTTACTACATAGCCAAATTGTACACGTCAGTGACGGAAATATAAGGATGTATTTAAAGGATGGATTCAAACCGCCTTGATTTGAGTTTAAATAATGTTTTTTTAAAAATAAAAAAAAATGAATTTAACCTAATTATAAACGGGCTCTAAAGAAGTGCTTAAAATCATGGTGCTCGAAGTTTGATTCATGTCGGTTACAAGTATATCGTTTCATTTTGTAATTCATGTCGGTTAAGGTGCTCAACCACAAAGTATGTCTCCTAACTGGATGGAGGAGAAACAAAGCATTAAATTTGCCAGCGACTCCCAATCCCAAAACCACACATTTCCCTTCCCTTTTAATTCCCCTATTTGGCCTATAAAATCACCAACATCAAAGAGCCTTTGCCACGCATCACATTACACAAATCTCCGAAAACACTTACTAGCTAGCTAGTCAACACTCTTAAGTAAACTCGAGTCTTTTTCTCCTCATAAATAGCAACTATGGCCTGCTCTAGCTTTGTCAAGATCGCCTGCGTTGTTGTCATTGCCATGGTGGTGGTGGCTGCGCCTGCCGCCGAGGCATTGACCTGCGGGTTAGTGACGAAAAACCTCACGCCGTGCGTTAAGTACATCAAGACCGGCGCGGGGAAAGTCCCCACAGCGTGCTGCTCTGGGATTAGGAATGTGAACAGCTTGGCAAAGACCAAAACAGACCGCCGTGCCGTTTGCAAGTGCCTGAAGGATAGAGCTAGCGCCATCAAGAGTCTCAAGAGCAACGTCGTCGCCGGACTTCCCAGAAAGTGCGGAGTAAACATTCCTTACAAGATCAGCCTCTCCATCAACTGCGACACGTATAAACAACTTCTCTTTTTGTCACCATATAACAATTAGTAGTCAAATATTTTTCTTAACCTGCAATTAGTCACATATGAATCTGATTGTTCAAAAAGTTTAATAACTTCTCGTAAAAGGATAGACTCTTGTCTAACTCCGGGACCCTAAAGTTTCATATAGTATAATGCATACGTAGAGAGAAAATACGTTGAATATATATATATATATATATATATATTGTTAGGTTTTTTTGTTGGCATTTATAGCAATAATATTAAAAAAATATTAAACAATTCTAGTTGTGCAAAAAAAAAAAAAAAGTGAGACATTTTTAAATTTCAAGAGAAGATTCTTTCATATAATTAAGTTTCGGAGATATGCATTAACTAAAATTATGGGGAGATAAAGTTGAATTTTTCTCTGGATATCTTTGCTATAGCACTCAAAGATTTGGAAAAGATAATCATAATCTAAGTTGAATTTAAAAAACAACTCAGACAAGGATTTGGTTTTGGTTCTATAAATTCAAGGGAGTTGCAATTAGTGGCGGACCAGGAAACTTTTCTAGTGAGGGGCGTGAGTAAAAGCAAAGTTTTAAATTAAAATAATAGTTTTTTTAATCTAAATGAGTCAAGCTTTTAATTGATTTAATTCACTTTTTAAGGTCTACAATCTACAAAATTGTGAACTTATATAGTAATTTTATTGATTAGTTACTTATTTAGCACTTTAGGTTAAAAATATGAGATACTTAAACATTAAAATTTAGGGCATGTTTGATATGTTTTGAAAATTTTTATAAAAATATCATAATTAGAAAAATTCAGGGGGCGGATTAAGAGAAAAAAACGTAAAAATTAATTTAATTAGGGTAAAATTAAAGAGGCTACCTTGGATCAGTGGGGACAGCCACTCTACGTAAGGTGGCTTTGCCACTGGTTGCAATTTCATTAGAGGATATTTTTACCAAAGATTTTAGAGGGAAAAATCGGATAAAGGTTCTGGTTTATTTTAAAAATCAAAATTAAATAATGTTGCAAATTATGTTGAAAAAAATGTGGAACATGTTTTGCAACATTCAAAATTTGAGAGATTTTGATCCAAGATTTGAGATAGGATTTTGTGCTACACTACATGTATCTTAAATCATATGCAAATTGATGCCTTCCTGGGTATCCATACGTTATGTTTTGAGTGGCCCACACTTAACGTTCTTGGTGAGAAGCATTTACAGTGAGAAAACGATCCACAGTGTTGAAGGGAGTTCAATTAATCATTATTTTTGGGAAGAAGAACTAGTTGTCTTCTAAAGAGAAAGATTTGCAATTTAAAGGGAGTTAAGTGTGAAGGACATTGAAGACGAGTAGTGCTCACTGAATAAGTTCATTAAGTTGATTCTATACGGTGTCGACAAAAATTAAAGAGGGAGTCTTTATTTATATAAATTCGACTAGTGTCTATATCTTTATAATTTAGTAGATTGTTCAATAACTTAGCGTGATCTCATGGATATAGATGGATACCGAACTACGTAAAATTCCTTGAGTACTTTTTATTAATGCTTTCGGTAAAAAAAGGTTCATTGCAGTTTAGTTCCAACAAAACTTGCAATGGAGACACTATACATAGATATTTCATATATATCTCTAAAATCTCTTATTATTATTATTTTTTTTATTTTTTACTTTTTTGCAGTGTGAATTGAAGTTGAAGGACAAAAAGTAGCCATGTGCAGCCATCGGATATGCGTAGAATGAGCAAAAAGTGTGTGGGTGTTCATGTGACCCTAAACATATAATTATCTCCTCTTTAGGGAGTCGTAAGTTTTATGGTTTTATAGTTAATTTCGTCTACAACAGAATAAAGGATATCTATCGGGTTCTCAAGATATCCACAACGATCTGTATTAAGCTACTCCAAAGGGTGTGCAATATTAATCGATTTTGTTTGTTTTTGTTTTTGTTTTGTTTTTTTGTTTTTGTTTTTTTGCTAAAGCAACATTAAACGAACTTGATCCTAAATAGTAAATAGGAATATCCTCTCGCATTCATAATTAAACATGACTAGTAATGATACGCCTAACCTACAATTTCACACTGTTAGATGAAAAAAACCACTCTTTGAGCGAGTGCCAGCTCCAAAATTTCAGAAACAGAAAGAAGGAAGAAGAAGAGGATTTCAACTTGGATATTTCATTGCTTGAGAAAAACAAACGGTATTCCAGTGACTCTTATACCTCTTGCCTCCTAATCCCAGCTACAGAGGCAATGCAACAAATTAACAAAAGGAGTTACAGAAATGCAATGGCTATGGAATCGAAGAAAAACAAAAATGGGAAAAACTGTCAACAATCCCGAGGTCTCCCCTCTAGACTAGTAATTCTTAACGACAATTTATTCTTCAAACGAAATAGTCTTCCAACCACGCTGGAGCCCTCCTGTTCCGTTTTGGGCCTTTTGCCATTTGGGCCGTGTCTTGCTCTTGGGCCATGTTCTGCACTTGGGCCATGTCCTGCTCTTGCTGACTCACCTCCTTTGTTGGTGAGCTGGGCCCTTCCACGTGTCGTCCAATTTGGAGAGGCAGGGTTGTATCATTCCCCACCCCTTGAAAAACCACCTTGTCCTCAAGGTGGAAAGCAAGGTACAGTTTGCAGAATCAATAAAATTTTCCCAAGTAGAGTTCTCAGGGGAAGAGTCCGACCATTGTACCAGAATCTAGTGGACCTCTCTGCCATGGTTAAGGACCGTACGAGTGGCACATATGGCAACTGGCGAAGACAAGGGCTTGTTGTCCACACTCTTGGTGGGCAACGGAAAAACCTCCTCTGTAAGTGGACCACGATACGGCTTGAGCGCAAAGATGTGGTAAACGGGATGAATTTTACACCCAGGGGAAGATCCAACTTATAAGCTACGGCTCCTACATAGCTGACCACCGAAAACGGCCCGTAATAGCGCTTCGCGAGCTTATGAGAAAGGCGGTTGGCGACCGTGGATTGGCGGTATGATTGTAGGCGGACCAACACCTTGTCCCCTACCGACAGTTGAAGATCACGACGATGAGTATTGGCCTTCTGTGCCATACGATGCTGTGCTTGACGCAAATTCTCCTTCAAGGACTGTAGCAAGGCATCCCTGTCCAACAATGCCTCGTCCAAAGCTTGGATTGAAGTTGAGCCCTGAGAATAAGCGGGGATAGACGGCGGTGGACGTCTAAAAAGTGCCTGAAACGGGGACATCTTAAGAGCACTATGGTAGCTGGAATTGTAACAAAACTCAGCCCAACTGAGGAGCGAGACCCACGAGGATGGCTTCTCTTGAGTGAAAGCATGTAAATATTGCTCGAGGCTGCGATTCACCACCTCCGATTGTCCGTCGATCTGGGGGTGGTAAGCAGTACTGTGACGAAGAGAGTGTCACTCAACTCAAATAGCTTCTGCCAAAACTTACTCAAAAAAGGGGATCGCGGTACGAGATGATCGAGCTAGGGAACCCATGAAGCTTAACCATTAAGTCCACAAACAACTCTGTTGTCCTAGAAGCCGTGAACTGGACTGGTAACGTGCCAAAATGAGCGGACTTGGTGAGGCGATCCACCACCACGAGAATCACCGTAAAACCGCGTGACAGCGGCAGGCCCGTAATGAAATCCATGGTGACCTCATCCCAAACCAAGGAAGGAATTGGCAGGGGCTGGAGTAACCCTGCAGGGGCTTGGGTGGAGTATTTAATCTGTTGGCACACCTGACAGGACGTAACAAACTGCTCAACATCCGTTCACATTTTGGGCCAATAGAACGCATAAGAAAGCCGTACTAAAGTGCGCTTTATCCCTGCATGACCCGCCAGAGGTGTGGCATGGAACTCATGCAATAGCATGGATTTCAAGGCAGACTGAGGACTGACATAGTAACGATTTCGAAAGAAAAGAAAACCATTGTGCACCGTATAGGCCGAAGGTAGGGAACCCCCCTGAAACTGGCCGTGAAGGTTCACCAACTCAGGACACATAGACTTCTCAGTGCGTAAAGTCGATAACAAGTCAAAAGATGGCCGACTGATCAAAGGCAGACAAACCGCGGATGATCCGGTTATGGCGGTGCTACCATCTTCATGGACCCGGGACAAGGCATCTATAGCCTGATTAGTACGGCCAGGTTTATATTCGATCCGAAAATGGAAACCCAACAACTTCCAGATGTAAACATGTCGGTCTGGTGAATGAACCACTTGTTAGAGGAGTTCTTTAATACTCTTATGGGCCGTGCGGATATTGAAGAAATGACCTAAGAGATACTGGCGCCACTTTTGGATGGCTTCGGCGATAACATGTAACTCTTTGAGGTATGCAGAGGAAGCTCGCAACCGAGGTCCTAACTTCTTGCTAAAGTACGAGATCGGATGCCCACCCTGCATGAGGACAACCCCAATGCCGACATTAGAGGCATCAGTTTCGATGAGGAAGTCCACTTCGAAGTTTGGTAACCGCAACACCGGCGCCTCTACCTTGGCACGCTTCAGGGCCTCAAAAGCTTCCATGGTTGTCACAGTCCACGTAAAAGCGTCATTGCATAACAAATCAGTGAGCGAGGCCGCAAGGGAGGCATAGCCCCAAATGAAATGCCTGTAATACCCCGTGAAACCTAAAAATCCCCTAAAATGCTTTAAGGTTTTAGGTGCAGGCCAAGCCACATTGCTTCAATCTTCTGTGGATCCGCCTATACCCCACCAGCTGAAACAATGTGCCCTAAATAGTCGATAGTGCTCTGGCAAAAAGGCATTTGGATAGTTTGACAAAGAACTAATTAGCATGCAGGCGTGATAATACTTGGCTGAGGTACATAACGTGATTAGATTCTGAAGAACTGTAAACCAAGATATCATAAAAAAAAACACAAATTTACGTAAAAAGGAAGCAAAAAGCTGGTTCATTGTTGCCTGGAAGGTCGAGGGAGCGTTCGTCAATCCGAACGGCATCACCAAGAATTCATAGTGGCCCTCATGAGTGCGGAAAGCCATTTTGTAGATGTCCCAATTATGCACGTGAATTTGGTGGTAACCAACCCGCAAATCCAACTTACTAAAAACTAAAGCGCCACCGAGCTCAGAGCACGATAATCAACACAAAACCAGTACGTGCCATCTTTTTTCTTCACTAGCAAGACCGGCGAAGAGAAAGGGCTCTGACTGGGCCTGATGATGCCCTATTCTAGCATCTCACGAATAAGCTTCTCCATCTCGTTCTTTTGAAAATGAGGATATCTATACGGCCGCACATTAATAGGGTTGCTATGCGGAAGCAAGTGGATCTTATGATCGATAGTGCGATGAGGAGTGAGTCCAATTAGAGGAAGAAACAGGCCATGGTACTGGTGTAATAAGGCGGCAATGGACTCAGGTAAGGAACTAGGAAACTCCAGGAACGGTGTCTCACCCCCTGGGCAAACTAGCATCGCATCAGGCTCACTTAACGGGTGCAGCGCGAATAAACTGTGGATAGCTGCACTGTGAATTAACGCCTGGAACTGGAGAAGGGTAATAAGGCTCGGTGTAGCAGCTAAGTCACCCCGAAGAACCACTTGGCGTCCCTCCCAGCAAAAATCCATAGAGAGAGCTGAGTAATCATGAGACACGCGACCAAGTTGTTGTGGCCATTGGATACCCAAGACAACATCCGGACCCTCAATAGGTAAAATAAAAAGATCCAAAAAGAAAACAGTCCCTGCATCGATAGGGCGACCTGAGGGCATGAATATTGGCACACCAGGAAATCACCATTGCCAATATAGACCCGGAAAGGAGCGATAGGTTGAATTGCAAGGCCCACTCGTTCAGCCAATGCCGGTTTGAGGAAATTATGAGTGCTGCCATTGTCAATAAGGACATGAAGGCGATGAGAGCCAAGCTCGCCAATCAAGTGAAGCGAGCAGGGATTGCCTTGTCCTGCTAAGGCATTCAAACTCGAAATATCCCCTGCAGTAGCCTTGTCAAGCTGCTCTGATAAAGAAGAATTAACTCCATAGTCCTCCTCTGTATCATCTGTGCCCAAGAGGAGAAAAAACTTACTACGACAACGATGGTTAGCACTATATTTTTTATCGCAATTGTAGCAGAGACCTTTTTCACGCTTTTCCCGTAACTCGGCCTGAGAGAGATGATGAATGGGTTAGGACGGTGATGGGAGCAGAGGGGGTAAGGAGTTCTATTTGGAAGTGGAGGAACTAGGGGCGGTAGTTGGGGGTGAAGTATGGGTAACATATGGACTGGTGAGGAACACAGGAGATCCATGCAATTCTGATCGCAGCTCCTCCAAACGGGAATCGTCGGTGGTCATGTACTGTTGTAAAGTCTGATGCAGAGCGAGCGTTTGTCCTTCGAATTAGGCCTGCAATGCCTTGACCGCCGTAAGAACCTCCGAATCCGCCATGAACAAAGGCAATGAAAGCACCAATTGATACGCCTAACCTGCAATTTCACACTGTTAGACGAAAAAAACCACACTCTTCGAGCGAGTGCCAGCTCCAGAATTTCAGAAACAGAAAGAAGGAAGAAGAAGAGGATTTCAACTTGGATATTTCATTGCTTGAGAAAAACTAACGGTATTCCAGTGACTCTTATACCTCTTGCCTCCTGATCCCAGCTACAGAGGCAATGCAACAAATTAACAAAAGGAGTTACAGAAATGCAATGGCTATGGAATCGAAGCAAAACAAAAATAGGAAAAGCTCTCAACAATCTCGAGGTCTCCCCTCTAGACTAGTAATTCCTAACGACAATTTATTCTTCAAACGACATAGTCTTCTAACCACGCTGGAGCCCTCCTGTTCCGTTTTGGGCCTTTTGCCATTTGGGCTGTGCCCTGCTCTTGGGCCATGTTCTGCTCTTGGGCCATGTCCTGCTCTTGCTGACTCACCTCCTTTGCTGGTGAGCTGGGCCCTTCCACATGTTGTCCAATTTGAAGAGGCATGGCTGTATCAAGTAAGGTGTGAGTCCTCAACTTGATATACACATATATATATATATAGACACACATTTATACATGTATATTTGTATGTATATTATCGTATAATTACAAACATGTATCAAGTCAAATTGTCGAAGGTATTTCAAACAAATTAAATAACACTAAATAAAATTTTAAATTGAAAAAGTATGAAAAAAAAAGGAAAAGGTTATGTTAACTACAAGATATTAGACTTTCGGTGACCAAAAATTTTGCGATCAACAAAAATTTAGTAGAAAAAAGTTTTTCCAACCAAACGGTCACAAATTGTTGTAGACTGGCTACCAGAACCTTGTACAATCAATTTTATTTTCAAAACGTGTTGAAACTTAAATCGTGGCAATAAAATTTTTGCAACGAAATTATTATTTGGTAGCGAAATATCTTTTCTGCGACCAATCATTTGGTCCATTTGGTCGTGTAGAGTTTTGGTAAAATTTCCATCACCATCATAGTATGGGATCATATGTTACCAAGTTTCGAGTTTGGTTTACTGAGACATGCTTTGCAAGAAAATTTTTGTCGCAATATAGGCGATTTAGCAGCAAAAATATATCTTGATACTTGATAGTATGAGAATTAAAAGATCGTTTTTTTTTTTACGGGTGAATTACATAGTGTTGTAACACTTTCTAGAATACTTGCGATTAATTAAATTTCAAATTAAACAACATCTAATTAATTGAGAAGGAAAATAAAATGGAAACAGAGAACACCAGAGGTTAGTATCGCAGTTCGGTTCACAAACCTATATCTGTGGGGTCACGCTCATACAATGAACAATCCACTAAGTTCTAAAGAATTACAGACACTAATCGGACTTATATACTCAAAGACTCCTCTTTGACATTGTTGCCGCCGTGTCGAATCTCCTTAATGGTCTTGTCCAGTGAACACCACTCGTCTTCAAATTGTACGGTGAAATCCCTTCGACTGGCAGTACGCTTTCTCCTAAAAGTTTCTGACCTTTCTCCCTAAGGACGAATTCAACAATACTCAAAGACTCACTAACACAAATTTTTTCCCTGGAAATATTCTCTGTAAAAGTACACTTCATATGGGCAGCCTTGAATTACTTTAAAACCTCAAAAATATAAAACCCCAAAATTATCACTTCCAAGGCTTCAAACTTCACGTACACACACATGCAATTTATATAGCAACAATTGGAATGCCTTTTCACGTCTAATCCAAGTGAAATAACCATATGATTATCTCCATATTTTTAACTTCAATAATCACCACTTTTCATGTTAATAATATTCTCCAATTCAAGCTTGAATATACTTTTCCTTTTAACTCCACGATTCTCTCTACTACCAGTAAAACAAGATATGTAAGGCCCCATTCATTTCGTTGATTCGAGTTTAGAATTTGAGTTTTGCTACAGTAAAAAGCTCTCACAAACAATCACATCTAACTTTTTTGCTACAGTAAAAAGCTCTCACATAAAATCACATCTCAACTCGAATTAAAAACTCAGATCAGCGAAATGAACGAGACCTAAATATCTCCACCAATATATGTAGAAAATCTCCTTATTTGAAATCAAATCCGATTATCCTTTTTATTCAAACTACCCATGGGATAATCTCACCATGACTTCACGTTATAAACCAACTCCATAATTATCTCCTTCAAATCTGAATTAGACTCAAATTCATATCGTGATATTCAAATATGCAGCACTTTGAGTTTCAAATCTTAAATGTCAATCTTCTATTATAGCAAGCCTTATTTGGATATTCTTTGACCAAGTCAAATCTCAAGATTTCCTTTCTTGGACCACGCCAAACCAAATCAATGACTCATCCTCCCTACGTTCCACGTTGGATTAGTCAACTCCAAATAACATTCGGATTATGCCACAAATATCCCAATCCAAATTCTCCACATAATCTGCCTTAAAATCCCCACGAAAATCTCCTTCAAATCCGAATTTTCTTCCATAATTATATCCAATCAAGCTTTCCACATAATCTGATCCTCAAATCTGCACCATTACCCCGCAAACCCTGTTTTTTTAATTTTTATAGACTCATGCCAAAAACAAACCAACTAACAAAATACCTAACAATCTCCTCTTTGACTGTTTTAGGCAAAACTATCACAATTTACAAAAGTGTCTAATAACACAAAAAAATTCAAATAAAATTAATACATGGTCTCCCCTTTTTGACAAAAATTAGCTAAACACACAAATTATATATATATATATATAAAAGTTCACTATCTAGTCACATATCTTGCAGCTGATGTTGTAGATGTTGTTGCAACACTTATTGAAACACTCGGTGCAACACTTCTCTGCAAATCACCTTTTTCTTCATCATTCTGCTCCCCTTGAATGTCATCCACATGTTTTCCCTCTCATAGCTCCCACAGAAAGTCATCATCTTCTAATTCATTGATCTCTATAGGTTGTTCCTCCTGAATATTCTTTACGTTTTATGTTGCCATGTGGGCGTGAAACATAACCTCCTTCTCCTAGAAAATCTATTCCTGCTATAACAAATCAACTCCTAAAATCTCACCAAGCAGACGGTTAGTAATCTGCTCTGATACCAAATGAAAGGTATGTTTTTTACGCAGGTGTTACACAGAGTGTTATAACACTTTCTATAACACTGGTGATTAATCGCGTCTTTCCAATGCAGAAATGTAAATTAACCAAGCAGGAAATAACAATGCAAAAAATAGAAAACACACGATATGGTATCGCAGTCTGGTAGTGATAAACAATCCACTAATAGGATACTCCACAGAGGCGACAACATCAAGGAAGGAGTTCTTGAGTGTGTAAGACCGGTTTGGTGTTTTGTAATCTTTTAATTTTAGTAGATTATTTATTGTCTGGTCATGACCTCGCAGATGTATGTGTACGTACCGAACTGCGATACCATATCGTGTGTTTTCTATTTTCTGCACTGTTATATCCTGCTTGGTTAATTTACATTTCTGTATTGAAAAGACACAATTAATCACCAGTATTACAAAAAGTGTTAAACACTCTGTGTAACACTTGCGTAAACACAGACCTTTTAAGAATATTAAATCTATTTAAATTTATGTTAAAGGCACGGTTTGTCTAAAATACCTTTTATTAACAAATAATATGTGTTTTACATGATTGATTTCTCTTGAGTTTTAAATAACTTTTGTGATTAAAGGTTCAAACTTGGAAAAGATAGTACAATTTAGAGTGCAATTTGTAACGTTTTAGCCCAAATATCGCTATGATAAGTGATAAATAAAACTCACTTGCTTAAATGAAATGTTGCATTTTAAAAAGATGCAATTAAAAAAAGAACAAATAAAGGAAGAAAGAAAAAGAAAATTAAAAGAAAAAACTTCCCACATATTAAAAATTATATTTATCTTTTTAAAAAAATTATATTTATCATGAGATACATTTCAAGGATAATCACAAAAATATTCTTTGTGTTTTTTGTATTTGTGAATAATACAAAAATATTTGTTAGAATTTTAATTCTGTTTTTGGCGGGTATATGTTCGATTGTTATGACTAGTTTAGGAACAAGTTTTTCATATTTTTGGATTTACATAATTGATATTGATAATACATTTGAATGTTACAGATTTAGACAATTTAAATTGCGTAATTACTTGATTTAGTGGGACATTATATAGAAATTTTCTTAATAAAAAATTGGGTACTTTCTTAATTTATTGGAATTCATTTGATACAGATTCTCAATTTTCTACTACTAAAATTCTGAATACATGAAAAACCTCGTCAATCTACACAATAAGGAGGACAAAGTTGTTTGTCATGATTGTTATCGTATCAATGGTAAGGGTCCGTTTGTTTATGGTTCAAACCATTATTCATCATTTTAATTTTTAAAATTTAAATTTTTTATGAGAAAAAAATACTATAATAGAATTAAGAATTATAATTTTAACCATGCGAAATCTTTAAAATAAACAGACCCTAAACTTATCAATCTTATTTCAAATTGCAGATTTTGACATCTCGATATGAGTTGATATTTGATCCTATTGAGATTCGATCCTAAAAATGATGTATCTAAACACTTCTTCCAGGGATTAGGCTTTGCTTATTTAAGCAATTACTTATTTTTACTCGCACCTTAAGAGCTTCAAAAAATAAAAAAATAAAAAAAATAACAGAACATACTTTTAGTAAAACTAAAAAGAGTCTGATGCACTTAAGGTTGGAATGAGGAAGAACTTATTATTTTTCTTTTACTTATGGGAGTTTTTGTGGTTGAATCAAAAAAAATGAACTACTAATAATTTTAATTTTTAACTGTTGGATCCATATTAAAAATGATTTGTGCTACATACTTTTTCAGTTTAATATATTTTTAACCAGATTTAACTGTCAAAACATATCCTACTGGTAGAGAGACCCTACAAGAGAACTCCCTTCAAATCAAATCACTCTTACTTGATTAATGTCGATAGAGCATGCCAATGCAATCTTATAATTAATGTGTCAATTACAACTTTAGCATTTGAGTGTAAAAACATTCTCGCATGTAATGTTATTTGTTGTGGCATATTTACCAGATGTTATAATTTGTGACAAATTTCTCATCAAGTATAATATGTGATATATTTGGCATTTGATTACTGTGAGTTGATATGAGTACTTTTTCATCTAAGTATTGCAACTTTTGTATATTTAGGATATGTTTGTTTCACAACTCAAGTTATGACCTGAATTGTGTATGTGAGAGAAGCAAAAAAGTTAAATTTAAATTTTTGTAGAAGAAAACATTGTAACAATAAAACTTAAGTTGTAAAATGCATAAAAGCGAATTTTTTAAAAATAAAAATTTATTTTTATAACTTTTAAAAACAAATAATTATTTAAAAAAATAAATTTAACATTTAAATAGTATTATGCATTAAAGTATAAATGAAAATAACATATTTTAACATATATTTTAGTGCAAAACATATTAATAACATTATTATTTGTACCGAATATGATCTCAAAAATTGACGCCTAAGAGGACGTTTGGTTTATGTATTCAGACCATGATTTAAAATTATTCTTGTTTTACGTGTATTTTTTGTGAGAGAAAACACTGTAAATAATCATGAATCATGATTCAGAATCAGCGACGAATATAGGAAATAAACGTCCCCTAAATGTCAGAAATGCCAAAACCAAATTGTAACTTTTTTTTTTTTTTAAGGTAAAACCAAATTGTAACTTATTATAAGCTTGGGGTTGGAGTTCGTTACCTTTTTAAGTTGCAAGGGTAAAAGTGAGACATCATTTGTTCTTCGGGAGTAAATTTGAAATTAGCTAACCTGTTCCGAGTTCCATCTTTCTAGTATCGCTTTCAAAGTGGTCTCGGCACACAAAAGCCGTGAGAAAACAAATTCGACTCTGAAATCAGAATCTTCAAAAATCCGAAAAAGATTTGCGATGGAAGCCGAAGAGACGCTATTAGAAGAGCTCCTAGACGTTGAGGTCGAGATTCAAGATGTTGAAGGTGATTCTTCGACACTTTTTTTTGTTTTTTGCATTTTCAATTCCTCACTTTGCGATCGCTGCAATTATGTTTCCTCAATTTGGTTGGCATTTGAAACCTAAATTTTAATCAGAAGCTAGTTGTTTACGAGAAATTTCTTTCGCATTGGCGATTATATGAAAGAAGAAAAGAAAAGAAAATTGATAAAGATATATAAAAAAATGTTGGAGATTAGTGTTGGAAAGGGTTTCCCTTTAGAAGTTTTTATAGGATTAAAATGTTAGGAATGAACAGCTAGTATGTTGAATGTACAAACTAGGACATGGATTGGGCAAATTTTCTAAATGGAGATTTGGGGTGAGATTCATTCTATAACTTGTTGGGAACTGCAAGCCACAGGCATTTTTTGTTTTTTGTTTTTGTTTTTTTTTTTTTTGCAAATGCGGTGTGAATCACATGGAATTGCTAATTATTTTGTTCTAATTGTTTAGAATGTAGGGCTTTTTTTTTTTTTGGTGGGAGTGAAGTAGTTTACGAAAATCTTGCAAGGAAAAAGCTGATGGTTGACAGTGACAATTGAAATTAGGTTAGCATTAAGATATTCTTCGTTTTGAACTTCAAATGACTTGTTTAACTTGTTTGCTATGACAAAAATGATAGAATGAAATTGGACGTTTTTATTTTTCTTTGTAAGGAGTGAATTGCACAAAAGGGTTGCGTAAGTGTAACCTTGGATTCTTTCCAAGCCGGTTTCGAAAATGGTTGTGTTGAGAATTTGAGGAAATGCTGAGAAAAATGACATAGGAGTCAAGAAGTTTCAAGTTGACAAACAGCTGATCCTGCTTGTAATTTTATCTTTTTGTTAATTATAAGTGAGCATGGACTACGAAAATTTGTGATTAAAGGGGTAACAATTTGCATGGTCGGGCATGTTAAGGTTTTATTATATATTTTGTATTTTGATAAAGTCACTCTTTTATTTTCTTATGACTTTCTTCTCATTATTTACTGTTTGTTTTTGTCATCTCCTCTAGTTTTGCTAAAGAAGTAGTGAGTATATTAAAGAAATGAATGAAAAATTATAATACTTTTCATTGATTTGGAATGGTAAAAAGCTGCACTTATATACAAGAGTGTGGCCTGATCTACAGCCTTATTATCAGGGAAAATAAAGGCTAATTTCTAGTCTAACGTAATCAGGAAATATCATGATATATTTCCTGATTTCCTAAATCAACTAAATAAGGAAAGATGACAGCTAGAGGCCTCTACAGCCTGCCAAATCTACAGCCTGTTACAGCTGTGAATGGGCTGAATAATCCGGATTTTCAACACTCCCCCTCAAACTGGGTAGTAGATGTTAATCATACCTAGTTTGATATTCAACTCCTCAAAGCTTGATCTTGGAAGGGCTTTAGTTAGAATGTCGGCTATCTGGCATTGTGTAGGTGTGTATTGTAGTAAAATTTCTCCATCTTCTATCTTCTCTTTGATGAAATGGCGATCAATTTCCACATGCTTGGTCCTGTCATGAAGGACTGGGTTCTTGGCAATGCGTATTGTAGCTTGATTGTCACAAAACATTTGTAACGGTTCTTCATATTGGATTCTGAGTTACTTTAAGAGCCTCTTGAGCCACATTCCTTCGCAATTCCATGTGCCATAGCTCTGAATTCAGCTTCTACACTGCTTCTTGAAACCACTATTTGTTTCTTACTTCTCCAAGTGACCAGATTTCCCCATATGAATGTGCAATACCCTGATGTGGATCTTCGATCAGTGACTGAACCTGCCCAGTCTGCATCAGTAAAGATTTCTATCCTCCTATTTGTGTTCTTCTAGAAGTACAAGCCTTTGCCAGGAGTCATCTTGAGATACCTCAGGATTCAATAAACAGCCTTCATATGTTCTTCCATAGGATTATTCATGAACTGACTCACCACACTCACTGAAAAACCAATGTCAGGTCTAGTGTGTGAGAGGTAGATGAGCTTCCCTACGAGTCTCTGATATCTTCCCTTGTCAACAGGTACATCATTCTCCTCAAGTCCTATCTTAGTGTTCGGATCCATAAGCGTATTTGCAGGCTTACATCCGAGCATTCCGGTTTCTTTTAGGAGATCTAGGACATATTTCCGCTGAGAGACAGTTATTCCTTTTTTTGTTGGAGCCACTTCCATTCCTAGGAAGTATTTGAGAGTTCATAGGTCTTTGATCTCAAACTCCTTTGCAAGGACGTTCTTCAGTCTTTTTCATTTCTTCTAAGAAATCCCCTGTAAGGACAATGTCATCTACGTAGACAATGAGAATGGATGACTCCCCCCTTTCTGATCGCTTGATAAAAAGAGTATGATCTGCTTGACACTGTGCGTATCCAAACTTCTTTACAGCTTTAGAAAATCGGCCGAACCAAGCTCGAGGTGACTGCTTTAGTCCATACAATGACTTCTTGAGTTTGCAGACTTTATTATTTGTTGCTTGTGTTCCGAGACCAGGAGGAATCTCCATGTATACTTCTTCTTCGAGATCGCCGTTGAGGAAGGCATTCTTGACATCAAGTTGGAATAGTGGCCATTCTAGATTAGCTGCAAGGGATAGGAGTCTTACAGTATTGAGTTTTGCAACTGGGGCAAATGTTTCCTGGTAATCAATACCATAAGATTGCGTGAATCCCTTTGCAACTAGTCGAGCTTTGAATCGTTCTACACTCCCATCTGACTTGTGTTTTATCGTGAATATCCATTTGCAGCCCACGGGTCGTTTTCCTTGTGGCAAGTCAACTATCTCCCATGTATTGTTCTTTTCTAAGGCCCGAACTTCTTCCATAATGGCTGCCTTCCAATGTGGTATCTCAATGGCTTCATGAATATTGTTAGGGACCTGTATCTTGTCAAGATTGGAGACAAAAGCACGATATTCTGGAGATAATCTTTTGTAAGACAGGAAGTTATAAACAGGATGACTTGTGCAGGATCTAACTCCTTTTCTTACGGCAATGGGCCGATCATCATAAAGCTCAAGAGTAGATGAGACAGGTTGGGAGTTACCTGGTGTTGCTTCTGAAAGACTTGGAGTTGGTTCCGACTCTTGGATTTGCTGAGGGAATGTTGGTTGTTCTATCTCCTTTCGATGCCATTTCTTTTTGGAATAAACACGAAGCTCACTATGTTTAGCAGGAGAATGGTGTGATGGAGATTTGGAGGGTAACTCTTGAGGTGGATTATGTGAATGGGCTTCAACAAGAGATTCGAGCGACTG
>NW_010366882.1:30777-33306 GCF_000414095.1 Morus notabilis
TTTGGAGCCACTTCCATTCCTAGGAAGTATTTGAGAGTTCATAGGTCTTTGATCTCAAACTCCTTTGCAAAGGACGTTCTCAGTCTTTTTCATTTCTTCTAAGAAATCCCCTGTAAGGACAATGTCATCTACGTAGACAATGAGAATGGATGACTCCCCCCTTTCTGATCGCTTGATAAAAAGAGTATGATCTGCTTGACACTGTGCGTATCCAAACTTCTTTACAGCTTTAGAAAATCGGCCGAACCAAGCTCGAGGTGACTGCTTTAGTCCATACAATGACTTCTTGAGTTTGCAGACTTTATTATTTGTTGCTTGTGTTCCGAGACCAGGAGGAATCTCCATGTATACTTCTTCTTCGAGATCGCCGTTGAGGAAGGCATTCTTGACATCAAGTTGGAATAGTGGCCATTCTAGATTAGCTGCAAGGGATAGGAGAACTCTTACAGTATTGAGTTTAGCAACTGGGGCAAATGTTTCCTGGTAATCAATACCATAAGATTGCGTGAATCCCTTTGCAACTAGTCGAGCTTTGAATCGTTCTACACTCCCATCTGACTTGTGTTTTATCGTGAATATCCATTTGCAGCCCACGGGTCGTTTTCCTTGTGGCAAGTCAACTATCTCCCATGTATTGTTCTTTTCTAAGGCCCGAACTTCTTCCATAGTGGCTGCCTTCCAATGTGGTATCTCAATGGCTTCATGAATATTGTTAGGGACCTGTATCTTGTCAAGATTGGAGACAAAAGCACGATATTCTGGAGATAATCTTTTGTAAGACAGGAAGTTATAAACAGGATGACTTGTGCAGGATCTAACTCCTTTTCTTACGGCAATGGGCCGATCATCATAAAGCTCAAGAGTAGATGAGACAGGTTGGGAGTTACCTGGTGTTGCTTCTGAAAGACTTGGAGTTGGTTCCGACTCTTGGATTTGCTGAGGGAATGCTGGTTGTTCTATCTCCTTTCAATGCCATTTCTCTCTGGAATAAACACGAAGCTCACTATGTTTAGTAGGAGAATGGTGTGATGGAGATTTGGAGGGTAACTCTTGAGGTGGATTCTGTGAATGGGCTTCAACAAGAGATTCGAGCGACTGAGTGTTTGAATTGGGATCAAGAGTATGAAGGTCATGATGAGAAACACGTAGGTCATGATGAGGTTGGGTTTCAATGGGGATGTCCCAAGAATGATGTTCTTTTGACACACTCTCTCCCTGAACATTAGTTTTTGGGTAGTAGGGCTGTTCCTCAAGGAATGTAACATCCATCGAGTTATAGAATTTCCTTGTGATGGGTGAGTAACATTTATACCCTTTTTGATTTGGTGAGTACCCAAGAAAAATGCATTTGATTGCTCTGGGATCGAGTTTGCTTCGGTTATGCGGATAAACATGAACAAAGGCTGAGCATCCAAACAGTTTGGGTGGAATGTTGGAAATGAGATGACTTTCTGGACAAGCTTTGAGAAGGACTTGACTCGGAGTTTGAAATTTTAGCACACGGGATGGCATTCTGTTGATAAGATAAGCTGCCGTAAGGACAGCTTCTCCCCAGAAGTGTTTTGGAACATGAGAAGTGAACATTAAGGACCTAGCAACCTCAAGGAGATGCCTATTTTTTCTCTCCGCTATCCCATTTTGTTCATGAGTGTCGACACAAGAACTCTGATGAATAATACCCTGACTGTTCAGATAATCTCCTAGAACAGTTTTGAAATATTCTTTTGCATTATCTGTCCTGAAGACTTGGATTTTTGTTTGGAATTGTGTTTGGATCATGGTGTTGAAATTTTTGAAGATTTGCTCTACTTCTGATTTTTCTTTCATGAGAAATATCTAGGTAATTCTTGTGTGATCGTCAATAAAAGATACAAACCAACGTAACCCGGTGATATTTTTAATATTGGATGGTCCCCAGACATCACTATGAATCATAGAGAAAGGATGTGACATGTTATATGATCGGCTAGGATATGAATTACGAACATGCTTTGAAAGATGGCACACTTCACATTGAAAATTCTTAGATCTTTTATTTCTGAATAATGAATGGAACAATTTTTCAAGATAAAAGAAATTAGGATGTCCTAGACGATAGTGCCATAACATAATTTCACTATCCTTATTAGAAGAAATAGAAACATGACTATTGTGAGACTGACTTGACAAGACTGCTTCGTGAGCTTGTTTTTCCACAAAGTGATTGCCTTTGAGGAGATAGAGTCCTGAGCACTCCTCAGCACTGCCAATCATCTTTCCCGAATCCAAGTCCTGAAATTCACACAATTTTTGGAAGAATTTAGCAACACACTTCTTATCTCGAGTCAGTTTACTAATTAACAATAAATTATAATCAAGATTTGGTACAAGTAAGACAGATTGAAGGGACAGAGTCTTAGAAACTGTGACCGAACCAACCCTGCAACTCTTGAAGTGGAGCCATTTGCAATCTTAACTGAGTGATTTCCATTGTTAGGCACAAAATCAGTAAGAAGAGATTTATCTCCTGTCATGTGGTCTGAAGCGCCT
>NW_010366882.1:33325-156148 GCF_000414095.1 Morus notabilis
TTTCCCTACTAACAATTAAGGCCTTTAAAAAATTACCTTTTTGAGCAAGGGACCCTGTAGCAACAGTAGAAGAGCTTGTGGATTGGCTTATCATCTTTTGAAGAAGTTCAAGCTGCTCTTTGCTAAAGAGAATCGGTTCTAAGGTGCTGTTCTCACTGGCTAAAGATGCAATGTTGCCACGGCTTTCAATTGTTGAACGTGAGGGTTTCCAATCAGTAGGTTTCTCGTGAATCTTCCAACAAGTATCCCTTGTATGGCCTGTCTTCCAGCAATGTTCACACTAGGGTCTGCCTCCTCTTCTCACCTTGTTTTCTGTGTTGTTCAGTTGTGGTCCACGTACAGCAAGGGCTGATCCTTCAGTGGCTGCGGCTGTGGGCTGATTGTTTACTGTTCCCAGCACCACTTTCTTCCGGCTTTCTTCCCTCCTTACCTCCGAGAAGGCTTCTCTTAGACTTGGCAGTGGCTTTGTACCCAAAATTCTCCCACGGACTTCATCTAAATCTTTGTTAAGTCCCATTAGAAACTTAAACACTCGTTTCTTTTCAATAATCTGCCTATACCGATTTCCATAACTCGGACTCTCCTAAGTATACTCTTCAAACAAGTCTAACTGTTGCCAATAACGAGTAAGAGTATTATAGTATTGGGTAACAGAGGTTTCACCTTGTCGGAGATCATGGAGAATGGTTTCCACAGCAAATAGTTCAGAGGTGTTTTCTTTGCTGGAGTAGGTATCTTTGGCAGCATCCCAAATTTCTTTGGCAGTACTATAGAGAAGAAAATTTTCTCCAATATCTTTGATCATAGAGTTAATCAGCCAAGACATCACCATGCTGTCCTCAGCCCTCCAAGACCGGTATTTGGGGTCTTTTTCTCCTGGTGAAGTTGACAGGCCTGTGAGGTGGTCATCATTTCCTTTCCCACGAACAAACATGAGAACGGATTGTGACCACTGCAAATAGTTATGCCCGTTCAGCTTGTGGCTTGTGATTGGCAAAACTCCACTGCTGTCCGAGCCTCCATTGATCCCTGCCACTGGGGTTTCCTGACTGGAGGTAATTTTTGAAGTGGAGCTTCCACGGTTTGCTGCCATGCCATATTTGGCCATTGAATATTGGACTAAAGGAAGAAGGAATGAAAAGAAAATGAACTACTGGACAGAGTCAGAAACCAGGCTCTGATATCATAAAGAAATGAATGAAAAATTATAATACTTTTCATTGATTTGGAATGGTAAAAAGCTGCACTTATATACAAGAGATCAGGGAAAATAAAGGCTAATTTCTAGTCTAACGTAATCAGGAAATATCATGATATATTTCCTGATTTCCTAAATCAACTAAATAAGGAAAGATGATAGCTAGAGGCCTCTACAGCCTGTCAAATCTACAGCCTGTTACAGCTGTGAATGGGCTGAATAATCCGGATTTTTAACATATATTTCGGTCAAATATTGTGCTCGTAAAAAATTGAAGCTAAAAGGATTTGCTTTTGTTATCTTGTTGGATGCCTCGTGAACTCTACTATGTGAATGTTATTTGCTTCCACATATCACAAGCATTAGAGACACTATGGCCTTCTTATCTTGATGCATTTATGCTTGATATTTGATATTCAGAACAAATAAAGACGTTGCTTGAAAGGCAAGAGAGATTATATGAGAGACAATCTGAACTAAAGGCCCTGCTGGAAGCATCAAAAGGGTCTTTGCACCAGGTTAAAGAGGGTACTTCAACTACCGTGGAAAATTGGTCTGGGCCTTTTGCATGGGATTCTGAAGCTGATGATATTAGGTTCAATGTTTTTGGAATATCTACATATCGTGCCAATCAGCGAGAGGTAACTACCTTGTAGACATTTTTGTCTAGTTTCATTAGTCGGTCTTTAGCTTTTCTGTGTATCTGTACGGTTCCTTTAGCTCATATCAAGATACGGTATTGTACATAGACAACTTCTTATGAGGGGGGGAAAACATTGGGCAACTTCTCTAGGATTCAATTTTTCTTTTCCCCCCCTTGAACTTAATTTGAGTTTCTTCAGTGAGATGGTTTTGTTATGGTATACGATTCCAATTTCCAACCGATAAGATTCTTTTCCAAGTTTTCCATTTTTCAGTGATATAGTATTGTCAAAGTTTCGTTTTAAGTGTCTATGCATGCGATGGGGTTTCATTGGACTGTTTTAGTTTTGATAGGAGATTTTGGCCTTTGGATTCCTTTTGAGCTTTTCCTTGTAAGTTCTTCATTTCCTTCTGCTTGATTAAAAATCCTAATCATTCCACTTTTGTGCCATTCAATTTCATTTGGAAAAGGCGTGTTCCGTCTAAAGTTAAGTTCTTCTCTTGGTCATTTGCCTTTTGGAGGTTTAGTGCCTGTGATGTATGGTAAGGAAGCAAAACTTATCATTGTCTCTCATTGCATTGATGTGTAATGTCTGATTGGAATAGCGAGAACTGGAACGTTATTATTTGTGGAAAAAAATGAGGAAAAAATATTTTATTAATTCTAATAATTTACACAAGCCACTAAAGGGCTATATATATACACGAGTTAGATAAACTCATTGGAGAAAAGAACTTATCCCTAATTCTATTGTTAGCCCGTCACCTAGAATCTAGAAAATAGATAATCACATGATCCCTAGCCCTAGCCGGTCATAATCCTTAGGAGATAATGCTTGCTTCTAGAAGATAATGTTAAAGATAATGCGGCTATTTCCCACACTTCCCCTTCAAGCTGGTGAATAGGTGTCTCTCATTCCCAGCTTGGTTGTAATTTCTTGGAAGGTAGTACTATTAAGCCCTTTGGTGAAGATATTAGCTAGTTGATCTCCTGTAGGAACATATGGTGTGCAGATCAATCCACTATCTAGCTTTTCCTTGATGAAGTGTCGGTCCACCTCGACGTGTTTTGTTTGGTCGTGTTGCACTGGATTATGTGCAATGCTGATTGCTGATTTATTATCGCAGTAGAGTCTCATCGGCCCACTCCATTTAATCTTCAAGTCCTCCAATATGATCTTCAGCCATAACAATTCGCAGACTCCCTGTGCCATTGCCCTAAACTCAGCTTCTACACTTGATCGAGCTACAACATTTTGTTTTTTACTTCTCCATGTCACTAAGTTGCCTCTAAGAAATGTACAATATCCGGAGATAGACCTTCGATCCATGGGAGATCCGGCATAATCTGCATCCGTGTAAGCCTCAAGGACAAGTTCGGAGTTCCTCTTGAACATTATTCCCTTTCCTGGGTTAGCCTTTAGGTAATGAAGCACTCGGTAGGATGCTTGTAGATGGACCTCCTGGGGATTATGCATGAATTGGCTAATGATGCTTACGGAATATGTTATGTCTGGCCGGGTGTGTGCAAGATAAATGAGTTTCCCAACTAGTCTTTGGTACATTTCTCTGTCTACTGTTTGATCACCTGTGGCTTCTCCAAGTTTATGGTTCGCCTCTATAGGAGTTGCGGCTGGTTTACTAGCGAGAATTCTTGTTTCTCTGAGAAGATCCATGACATATTTCTGCTCTGAAATGAAGATGCCTTGTCTTGAATGTGCCACCTCAATCCCAAGAAAGTATTTCAACCTTCCCAATTCCTTAATCTCGAACTCTTTGATCAGGCGTTGCTTCAAGGCTTGTTTCTCCCCTGCATCGTTTCCTGTTACAATAATGTCGTCCACATAGACTATCAAGACTGTGACTCCCCCTGAATCCGAGTGTTTGATGAAAGAGGGTGTGGTCTCCCTGACTTTGCTTATATCCGGTGGCTAGCATCACTTTGGTGAATCTTCCAAACCAAGCACGGGGTGACTGTTTTAAACCGTACAATGCTTTCTTTAACTTGCATACTTTTTCTTTTTCAACTCCAACGAACCCAGGGGGAATGGTCATATAAATTTCCCCTTCCAAGTCCCCGTGAAGGAATGCGTTCTTCACATCATACTGTTGTAGGTCCCAGTTATAATTGGTTGTCAATGACAATAAGATCCTTATTGTGTTCATTTTTGTGACTGGCGCGAAAGTCTCTTGATAATCCACCCTATATGTCTGATTGTACCCTTTGGCAACTAGTCTTGCTTTGTAGCGCTCTAATGACCCATATGCCTTGAATTTTAGAGAAAATACCCATTTGCACCCACTGCTTTCTTTCCCCTCAGAAAGTCCGCTATCTCCCATGTTCTGTTTTTTTTCTAGAGCATCCATTTCCACTCCCATTGCTTTTCGCCATTCTTCCTTAGATAGCGCCTCAGACAAAGTGTTTGGAATAGCAATTTCATTTAGACTCGTAAGAAAGCTTTTATGTGATGGTGAAAACCTCGCAAATGATAAAAAATGAGATAGTGGGTATAATGGCCTCCTGGTACATTCGCGGATTCCTTTTCTTATAGCTATAGGCAATTCTTGGTTAAGTGTTTGAAGGTCAGGAGGTGAAGGTGGGTGTTCTACCAGTAAAGGCAAAGTAGGTTCAGAAACTGTTACCTCATTCTCAAGAGTCGGGTTGGAGATTTGGACTTGTGTAGATTCAAAGGCTGGGCCCCGTTTCCTTGAGTACGTCTTTCCTTGAGGGTGCTGCGGATTCCACAGGTTTAGGCGTGGGAGGATGGGATGATGAAGAAGAGGATGGTAGATCAAGAAGGAAAGAATCCTTATCTTCTATAATAGAAGGCTCCCTCTGAAGATAAGGTTGAGCAAAATATGGTTTTTCTTCTGCAAATGTGACATCGGCCGAGACAAAGAGCTTTTTGGTGGGTGGATGATAGCCTTTGTACCCTTTTTGTGTGGAAGAGTATCCTACAAAGACACATTTGACAACTCTAGGATCCAATTTTCCCCGATTGTTGCTGTGGACGTGACCAAATGAAGTGCACCCAAAAATTCTAGGTGTAAGGTTGTTGGTTGTATTGATGTCAGGATAGAATTTAGAAAGAGCTTCCATTGGACTTTTTGACCCTAAAACCCTTGAAGGAATTTGGTTTATGATATAGGTAGCGGTAAGAACAGCTTCCCCCTAATAGTGTTTTGGTATGTTATGATGAAACAAGAGTGCCCCGGTAGTGTTTAGGAGGTGACCATTTTTTCTTTCTGCAACCCCGTTTTGTTGTGGAGTTTTTACGCAAGATGACTCATGGATTCCTTCTTTTTGGAAAAAAAGGAGACAAGAACTGATTAAAGTAGTCTTTTGTGTTGTCAGACCTAAATCTCTTTATAATAGTACCAAACTGATTTTGAATCATCAAGTGGAAATTGGGAAAGATGTTACTCACATCGGATTTATTTTTCAGCAAAAGATCTAGGTAACTCTAGTACAATCATCGATAAAGGACACAAATCAACGTGAACCGGAGATATTTGGAGTAGTGGAAGGGCCCCAGATATCACTGTGGATTAGATAGAAAGGAGAAGAACATCTTTTATTACTAATAGGAAAGGAAACACGAGTGTGTTTTGCATACTCACAAATGTCACAATGAAATCCCCTAATTTCAAATCCCCTAAATAAAGAAGGAAACATAATTTTTAAAACTGCAAAAGGATGGCCAAGGTGGTGGTGGTGCAACCAAATGAGATCCCTTTTGGAGGAAGAAAAAAATGAGGATGTTAGGCTCTTCCTGATCATATGTGAAAAATTCGACGTCTCAAGGTGATAGAGTCCATCCTTTTCCTCAGCACGTCCAATCTTCTTCCCCGAACCCTGATCCTGAAACTCACAATAAGAAGGGTAAAACGTAACATGCCAATGTAAGTCTTTTGTAAGCTTTCGAATAGACACAAGGTTGGTTGACAGTTTTGGGACATGTAAAACATTTTTGAGGATAAGACTAGGTGCGATATGGACATCCCCTACCCCGGCTACTGTGGTTGTGGTTCCATCGGCAATCGTAATTTTTCTATTACTTGGACACGGGGTGTGAGTTTTTAATTGGTTTGAGGCATGTGTCATATGATCTGTAGCTCTCGAGTTTAAAATCCATGAATTCACAAACAATTTATCTGAAGCATTTAGTCCACAAGAGAATGAGTGCTTACCTGAGAGTGCCAAAGAGCAAGTGTTGGAGGATGGTTTCTCAAGGGTTCCCAGCAAGTTCCTCAATTTTTCTATCTCTTCATTATTCAACCCGCTATGGTCTTGAGTTTGAGCTTGATCTTGACTTACTTGGGAGGTCTTATATGCTTGGCCTTGTTGTCGTTGCTGTTGTCCTCCTTTATTTCCCCATTCATGGCTAGTTGTTGAAGGTTTTCCATGTAATTTCCAGCAGCCCTCTCTTGTATGTCGTGGCTTTTTACAGTGGGTACACCAGAGATCTTCTCGATTTGCTCCCTTTTTATCCTCCGTTTTTTCAGGTTCAGCTTTTGGTGGTTGTTCCAAGATGAGACCCCGTTGTTTGTTACTAGAGGTTGTGAGTGCAGATCCATCAACTGCTTCAGGTTCAAGCATCACTCCTCTGCGGCTTTCCTCAGCCCGGATTAAAGCTATTGCCTCTTCCAAGGATGGGATTTCCAACTTCCCTAGGATTTGGATTCGTATAAGATCAAATTCCGGGTTTAAACCTGTAAGAAAGTCATAAACTCGATGTCTTTCTATGAATCTTTTCACTGCCCCTGCACAGTCACTGCACTCCAGGTTAATTACCTTGTAATAATCTAGTTCTTGCCACTGGTTTTGCAAAAAATTAGCGTATTATGTTACAGTTTTACTTCCCTGTTTGGCTGCCGCTGTTTTGATCTTAATCTCGTAAATCAAAGCCGCATCACGGACCTTAGAGTAGGTTCTATGTGCAGCATCCCAAATCGCCTTTGCGGTTGGCAGAAACATGAATGTGTCGCTGATTTCAGGTGTCATGGAATTCCACAACCAAGACATGATCATGGAATCCTCTTCACCCCAGGCTTCAAATCCAGCATCTTCTTCCTTCGGTCCAGTCCCAAGTAAGTGACTAATTTTCCTTTTCCCTTTAGAAAAGTCCGAACCAAGTGGGACCACTTCAGGTAGTTTCTGCCATTGAGTCTATAGGCTGTCTGTATATTTTGGAAATCGCCTGAAGAACGCTGAATCTGTTCTTCCTTATGCTGTTGGGTTGCTTGAACCAAGGGAGTTGAAGAGGTTGTTTCTGACATCTCTGAATTTATTCGGATGTGGGATCACAAGAAAGAGGGTAATCCGCAAAACAAGAAACAAAAAAGAGGGTAATCCGCAAAGAAAAGGCAAATTCAGGAAAAAAATTGCGGAAGAAAAAAAACTGTAATGGGAAAAAAAAAGTAATTGCGATGAAGGCAATTTGGAGAAATTCGGCTATGAAGGCCGAGGAAAAAAAAATCAGAGAAATTCGGCTATGAAGGCCGAGGAAAAGAAGGCTTTATTTCTAGAAAAAAAAAAAGAAGCCCTATGGCTCTGATACCATGTGGGAAAAAAATGAGGAAAAAATATTTTATTAATTCCAATAAGTTACACAAGCCACTAAAGGGCTATATATATACACAAGTTAGATAAACTCATTGGAGAAAAGAACTTATCCCTAATTCTATTGTTAGCCGGTCACCTAGAATCTAGGAAATAGATAATCACATGATCCCTAGTCCTAGCCGGTCATAATCCTTAGGAGATAATGCTTGCTTCTAGAAGATAATGTTAAAGATAATGCGGTTATTTCCCACATTATTATTATTATTATTATTATTATTATTATTATTATTATTATTTTTAATTGTCGGGTGGCTCTCAAATATGGTGGAGGCTTTTGTGAAAATGAGGGTGATCTTTGGATCACTCAAAATACTGTATGTTTGCTAGCAAGTGTTTTTGCTATTTTAGAGGGAATTTTTTGATTTTTTGTGGGGTTGTGTGTTGGCTCTGTTTTGGGTCCTTCGGTTTGACAGGAACGAGAATTTCTTTGTAGATGCTCCCCAGGATGGTGAAGCTTTGTGGGATGAAGTCAGATACAAAGGTTCCTATGAGCTTCTACTTGTTAAGATTTTAGATATTTTCTTTTACTCCTTGTTAATCTAAGTTGGAAGGACATCGTTTGAGGAGTGTTTGTAAGGGCCTTTTGTTGCTTCTGTTCTGTAGTTGAGAGTTTTTATTATTATATTTCTTCGTAAAACTATTTCATTTGATTCAACTGGCAAAGGCCTTGAATTTTTGGAGTTTCTCACATTTATCTTCTTTCTTTTCTTTTTCATCTGGGAAGAATATTGCATGAGAGGTTAAACCTTTTAATCCATTATTCTCATCTGTACGTGTAGATTTACTGACATTGTTGTCAATTGATATCAGATCATCAATGCGATCATGAGTGGAAGAGATGTTATGGTTATTATGGCTGCAGGTGGTGGCAAGAGCCTCTGTTATCAGCTTCCAGCACTTCTTCGTAATGGAATTGCACTTGTTGTCAGTCCTTTACTTTCTTTAATACAGGATCAGGTGCTGTTTGTCTTGGTCTTTTCTTTTAAACAACGTAATATATTATAACCTCATTTTAAAAAATCTGAAGCAGTTTCCTTGACAATAACTGTGGTTTCAGGTGATGGGTTTGGCTGCTTTAGGCATTTCAGCAAATATGTTGACATCAACTACTAGTAAGGATGAGGAGAAGTTCATTTACAAGGCTCTTGAAAAGGGGGACGGAGATTTGAAAATATTGTACGTGACACCAGAGAAGATATCAAAGAGCAAGAGATTTATGTCAAAGCTTGAAAAGTGTCATCATGCCGGTCGTCTCTCTCTGATTTCGATTGATGTAAGTTCGGCTTCCTATAAGTAGTTCTGAAAGTTTTATGAATGGACTTCGGTAATCTTTTATTAAATCACTTAAGACTTAAATAGTCATACATACATAGGAAAGGAAATACTAAACCGCAAATCTAGGAACTAACATAACAAAAAAAAAAAAAATAAAGTACCTAGCCGAGAATCCCTTATTCTATGGCTAACCATCTAACTAACTTGATATTTCTAACACTCCCCCTCAAGTTGGTGCATAGATGTCAATCATGCCTAACTTGTTTACAAATGAGTCAAACATTGGTCTAAACAATCCCTTAGTTAGGATGTCTGCAAGTTGCTCTGTTGTTGGTACAAATGGGGTACAAATGAGTCCGGCCTCTAGCTTTTCTTTTATGAAATGCCTATCCACCTCAACATGCTTTGTTCTGTCATGTTGGACTGGATTGTGGGCTATGCTAATAGCTGCCTTATTATCACAATACAATCGTATTGGTAGTAGGACTTGTTGCTTTAACTCCTGAAGTACACGTTGAACCCATAATACTTCACACACACCATTGGCCATTGATCTAAACTCTGCTTCAGCAATGCTCCTTGCAACTACGTTTTGCTTTTTACTTCTCCAAGTAACGAGGTTGCCCCACACAAAGGTGCAGTATCCCGATGTTGATTTCATGTCTGTAACCGAACCAGCCCAATCCGCATTAGAAAAAACTTCAACTCTTCTGTCTTCCCCCTTTTTAAAGAACAACCCCTTCCCTGGACAACTCTTTAAGTACCTCAATACTCTATAAGCTGCCTCTAGATGTTCTTCACATGGTGAATGCATAAACAGGCTGATCATACTTACTACAAATGCAATGTCTGGACGAGTGTGCGACAAATAAATTAACTTTCCTACCAATCTTTGATATTGGGAAGTGTTTACCGGTACCCCTTGCTTTGCTTCTCCCAACTTTTTGTTTGGGTCTATTGGTGTGTCTGTTGGTTTACAGCCACTCATACCCGTTCCCTTTAGAAGGTCTAGGATGTATTTTTGTCGTGAAACAATGATGCCCTTTCTAGATCTTGCAATCTCCATACCTAGGAAATACTTCAGTTCTCCAAGGTCCTTGATTTCAAACTCCTTGGAAAGCCCCCCCCTTTTAAGTCTTTCCATCTCCACTAAATCATCTCTGGTGAGAATGATATCACCTACATACACAATCAGCACCGCTACCTTCCCTGCCTCAGAGAACCTGAAAAACATAGTGTGATCGGACTGAGATTGAACATAACCTTGACCTTTTATAGATCGTGTGAACCTATCAAACCATGCTCTTGGAGATTGCTTGAGTCCGTACAAAGATTTTTTTAACCTGCACACTTTTGACCCAAACTTGTCCTCAAATCCGGGGGGTGGTTCCATGAAGACTTCTTCTAAATCTCCATTAAGGAAGGCATTCTTCACGTCTAGTTGCTGCAATGGCCAATCCCGGTTCACTGCAATAGATAACAAAATCCGAACAATATTAAGTTTAGCCACGGGTGCAAAAGTCTCCATGTAATCCACACCATATGTTTGTGTGAATCCTTTGGCAACTAATCTAGCTTTGTATCTTTCAAGTGTTCCATTAGCTCGGTATTTGGTGGTGAAAACCCATTTGCAGCCCACTATTGATTTTCCCTTTGGCAACTCCTCTACTCTCCATGTCTTATTTTTCTCAAGAGCACTCATCTCCTTTAGAACCGCCTTCTTCCACTCTGGACTTTTTAAAGCATCCTGTATATTGTTAGGAATCTCCACAGAAGAAACATTAGTGGTGAAAGCAAAAAAACGAGGGGAAAGCCTTTTATAAGACACGAAGTTGGACATGGGATATTTGGTGCATGAGCGTTTTTCTTTTTGGATGGCTATTGGAATATCTAACTCACCAGACAACTCTGATTTTTGAATAGAGGACTCGACTTCAGGATTTTCTAGTTCTGAGTTAGATTCTTGGCAAGGCTGAGAGGCTTTGGTACCTGTCTTCCGATGAGGGAACTTTCTCTCATAAATATGTCCAAATACTTTCCCTGTTTGACTTCTATTTCCGTTGGTAGTTATTTGTTGAGATACTATGGGTGCAATACCTCTTTCCGAATTTTGAATTTCAATTGAAGAATCCTTTTGTTTTTGAATTTCAGATTCCTTGTTTTTCCCGTTTTCGGTTTCAACAGATTCTTCCTCCATGTTCGAATTCAAGTCCACAGAATTTGAGTTGTTTTCAAAATCCCTGATTAGTTCTGGATCCGAATTTGAAAAAATCTTGGGACTTGAATCCGAATTGTGGTGTTGGTTTTTAAAAATTTGTTGGTTTTCAGGAGAAGCAGTGATTTGTTCAATCCTGAGAAAATCCAGGGAATCAGGAATCTGTTCAAACCTGCAAGAATCCATGGTTGGTGAATCCAAGTGGTTGAGACTTTTAAAAAACGAATCTTCATGCCTATTCTCCCCCTGAAGATGAGCTGCAAAATATGGTTTGTTTTCAAAAAACAAAACGTCCATAGTGATGTATATTTTCTTTGAAACAGGGTCAAAACATTTAAAGCCTTTTTGATTTGTTGCAACACCAACAAACACGCGTTTGGTTGCTCGAGGATCAAGTTTTCCTCAGGTTTTATCTTGACTGTGAATAAACACAGTACAACCAAATACACGTAAAGGTAATGAAGAGAATATTCATGATGTTGGAAACGTTTTTTGAAAAAGGCTGAGTGGAGTTTGAAACTTTAAAACTTTTGATGGCAGACGATTAATCAAATAAATTGATGTTAAAACCGCTTCTCCCCAAAGATATTTTGGAACATTATTGGTAAATAACAGGGCCCGTGCAACTTCCAAAATATGTCTATTTTTTCTTTCAGCAACTCCATTCTGTTGTGGAGTATTGTTGCACGAACTCTGTTGAACAATTCTTTTTTCAGCAAAAAACTGTCCCAAAATATGTTTGAAGTATTCTCTGCCATTATCACTTCTAAACACTTGGATGTTAGTTTGAAATTGAGTTTGAACCATATGATAGAAATTTTTGAAAATTGATTCTACCTCAGATTTTTCCTTTAGTAAATAAACCCAGCTCAGTCTTGTATGATCATCAATTAAAGTAACAAACCATCTTTTTCCAAAACATGTTGAAACTCGATATGGACCCCATATATCACTATGTATTAATGAAAATGGTTTTGAAGGCTTGTATGATCGTGGAGAATAGGATGCTATATGATGTTTTGCCAATGCACAGATTTCACATTGAAAATCAGAAGGATTCTTATTCTTGAATAGATTCGGAAATAAATGTTGCAAATAATAAAAACTAGGACGACCTAATCTAAAGTGCCACAAATATATCTCATTGTTACTAGAAACGGAAATAGACTTCAAACAGGTTCCTTGGACTGTTTTATTTGATTGAGATCCTTCGTCTAGAAGATAGAGACCTTCACACTCTCTAGCATTGCCAATCATCTTCCCCGAGACCATTTCCTGAATTCACAATGAGATGGGAAAAAATTAACATGACATTTTAAGTCATGAGTTAATTTGCTAATTGACACAAGATTACAGGTTAGATTAGGGACATGCAGCACGTTGGAAAGAATAAACAATGGTGAAATTTTGACAGTTCCTATTCCTTCTATGGCTGAAAAAGAGCCATCTGCAATTTTTACTTTCCTATTTCCTGCACATGATTTATAGGATGAGAAAATACTTGAACAACCTGTCATGTGGTCAGTTGCCCCAGAATCAATAATCCAAGAACAATTGGATTTGACACATGAGAAAGAAAGAACATGACTATTACCGGTTTGAGCAAAGGAACAAGACGGACTACCTGAAAATTGTGGAGATTGAAACAATTTAACAAGATGTTCTAATTGTTCCTTCGTGAATGGAGATGATCCTGAGTTAACTTGTGGTTCTTGAGAATTCTCAGCCACGGTCTAAAGAGCCCTTTCGGGTCACTTCTTTCCTCCTGGTGGCTTACCGTGGATCTTCCAGCATGTCTCACGGGTGTGCCAGAATTTTTTGCAGTAATCACACCAAGGCTTCTTTCTTCTGTCTTGATCTCCTTCTGTTGATCGTGCAGCCAGTGCATATCCTTCTTGTTTAGATCTGTCCTGTAGTCCAAAATTCCCAAGCATGATCTTCCTTCTGCCTTCTTCCATCCTAACTTCTGGAAAAACCTCACAGATGGACGGTAGTGGCCTTCGCCTGAGAATTCTCCCCTTGACTTCATCAAGACTCTTATTCACACCTGCGAGGAACATGTAAACACGATCACTTTCCTCTCTCTTCTTGAATCTCGCACAATCCTGGCTATTTTCCCATTGATCATCATGACACTAATCCAGTTCTTGCCATAATGTCACCATTTCATTATAGAAGTCTGTCACGTCTCGATCTCCTTGCTTTGCTTGCCAAAGTTTCGTTTTTATCTCGAAAATTTGAGATGAATTTTTGAGATCAGAATATGTCTCCCGGATTGAATCCCACACCTCCTTGGCTGTCGGTAGGAACATATGAGGCTTGACAATTGCTGGTTCCATCAAGTTGAGAAGCCACGCAGTCACCAATGAGTTCTCCGATCTCCATGTCTTGAAGTGTGGATCTGTCTCCCCTGGGTTTTTTTCTTCTCCAGTCAGATGTCCCAATTTCCCTCGACCATCAATGACGAGCTTGACCGATTGTGCCCATTCCAAGTAATTTTTTCCGTTTAGTTTGTGAACGGAAATTTGCAAGGACATGGCTGCTCCTAGTTGGTCAGCACTGCTGCTTGTCGTAGTCATATAAACTGTCCCCAAAGTTTTTGCTGTGACCGTCGACCATGTTGGTTTTCCAGTACCAGTTTTCTCCATCACGGTATTTTTGTGTTTCTATAGAGCTGAGGCTCTAATACCATGAAAGTTTTATGAATGGACTTCGGTAATCTTTTGTTAAATCACTTAAGACTTAAATAGTCATACATACATAGGAAAGGAAATGCTAAACCGCAAATCTAGGAACTAACATAACAAAAAAAACATAAATAAAGGACCTAGCCGAGAATCCCTTATTCTATGGCTAACCATCTAACTAACTTGATATTTCTAACAAGTTCAGATATGTAATATGATTTAAAACCATTTTCATCAATTTGAGAATCTCGTTGCTGTCAATTCTTGATTCTTTGGTATTCTGACATATTAAATAGTTTGAGCTATGCCTTGACCAGCATGTTTCATGTGGAGCCTAATGACTTATATTACAGTCTATAGTCAAAATAATCCTTCAGTTTCTCAGTTTCAATTGAAATACAAATACAACTATATACATGCATATGTGTGCGTGCACACTTTTGACTAAGGGTTTACCATTTTCCTTTGATATGTGGCCTTTCCGGAATCCTAATGTTTTAGTTGAGAGGAGAGCTTCTTTCCGGCATCTGTTGACAGAAATGATAGATGGGGATGGCGTGAAGAAAGCAAATCAAATGCATTTTTTGTTCTTTATTGTTTTTAGTAGCATTTCTGTTTCCTATTTTCTAAGAAACGAAAATAAAGGGAAGCAACTAGAATACATTGTCCGGCTTAGTGTTTAATGTCATGGATTACTTCGCAGGAGGCGCATTGCTGCAGCCAGTGGGGTCATGATTTTCGACCTGACTACAAAAACCTTGGTATCCTCAAGACCCAATTTCCCAAAGTTCCTGTGATTGCTCTGACTGTATGTCTTTTTTCTGCCTCTTTTATCTTTTTTATTGAAAAGGAGCCAAGATGCAGTATGCATTGGCTTCTTGTTATTATCCTGTTTTATTTGTTAAGTATGTGAGTTGCCTCATATTCCACAGGCAACTGCTACGCAGAAGGTACAGAACGATCTGATGGAGATGCTCCACATTTCAAGATGCGTCAAATTTGTCAGCACAGTCAACAGGCCAAATCTCTTTTATATGGTATATAGTTTTGTTTATTCACATCGGATTTTGATTCGCACCATGAGCTTGAATTCTGAGTTTCCAAACTGCAGGTACGAGAAAAATCTTCAGTTGGCAAGGTGGTTATTGATGAAATTGCTGAATTCATTCAAGAATTTTATCCAAATAACGAATCTGGGATAGTTTACTGCTTCTCTAGAAAGGAATGCGAACAGGTCAGTGTCTTTTGTGCAGTCTTTTCTTTCGTTGAAATATGTTATTTATTGTTATAATTATGCTTAAATATGGTTCCTAGATTGAGTTAAAAACAGTTTGACATTTGGAGGTGAAATTCAAAAGTCTTTGGGTTTTCATGTAGTTTCATGATCAGATTCTGGTTAGAAGGCATTGATAATGCTAGTTACTAGTTAGTCTTGTAAATATCAATAGGCTTGCTTTCTAGTCTACCCTTTTATCACTGATATGTGACACCTTAAATTTAATCCTGAAAATTCACATGAAGGCTCATCAGCCACTACTGTTAAACATGTAAGTCTGTTTTATAAGATAGATGGTAGAAATGACTTGCTAAATGTTAAAAATTGTAGAACTGATTTTGCATGCTGTCATCCTGTACTGAAGGGGTTATATTTGTAAAGTTACTTATAGCCTCATTCTATTGTTAAAAATTATAGGTTGCGAAAGAGCTGCGGGCAAGAGGAATTTCAGCTGAATACTATCATGCAGATATGGACGTGAACGATCGTGAGAAAGTTCATACCCGGTAAGGTCATGGTTCTGATCCTTAAGATATGATCTTTTCTGAATAATGAGAGCATCAAGTGATGATAATTCTTCCAATACTCTGCTGCAAACTTATAATTCTTTTGGTGGGAGAGTTACATTGAGATCCCAAATTCTTTCAGAGTGTCATATGATACAATAAAGACCCTTAGAAATGCGAAAGATTGTAAATAATTGGCTGGTATGCATTTTCTTTCATTCATATAATTTCTAACTGCGTGGTGTATGTTTTATGACGCAGGTGGAGCAAGAACAAATTGCAGGTCATTGTCGGCACGGTATGTCATGCAGTTGTCTTTTTTCTTTTCCAATTCTAAGTTTTGTCTTCGTTTGATAACCTGAAGTTTCATTTCAGGTGGCATTTGGCATGGGAATCAATAAACCAGATGGTTAGTAATTTAAAACTAGCTGTCTTATTTTTTCTATAGTGTAATTTCTGAGGACATCCTACTTTTCTGAGTATGATTGCAAATGCTATTTTAGGTCCACAATAAAAATAAAACTATACTGTGAAATCATGCACGGTGGATTCAAACCATAAATTTGGATTGTTTCCGGAAGATATGAACACAGTATTCGTTTGACTCTCCGGTTAATGAGGAAAGGGATATTAAAATCATAAGCATGTTTAAGTTCTTTTTTTTTTTTTTGTTGGGTGTGGGGGGGTGCTAGTGGTATGTCCCACAAATGGTCCTTGAGGTTTACCCTCAATCATATTTTGGTCCCTGACTTTGAAAACATGCCACGATTGGTCCCTGAGGTTTTACTATGTTTTAGTTTCGGTCCTTCCGTTAACTAGCTGTTACATGTTTGACTTAATCTGTGTAAATTACGGGCCAAAATTGGAAACAACTAAAATTTACGGTCTATATGTGGATATTAGCTTTTGTTTTTTGTATTGATGTTTCCAATTTTGTTCCCTAATTTTCAAAGATTTTGTTAAATATTTAACATCTAGCTAATAGAAGGACTAAAACTGAAACAGAGTAAAACCTCAGAAACCAACTGTGGGACATTTTCAAAGTCAAAGACCAAAGTGGGTTTGAGAGCAAACCTCGGGGACCATTTTTGGGATTAATCCTTTTTTTTTTTTTGGGTGTGGGTGCCTAGGGGGGAAGGTTTTGATTAATTTTTTCCCTCTTTTATTTGCCTTCGTACGGAACACTTGGAAAAAGAACTATAAAGGACAGCATATTATGCATATAAAGTCAAGTTAGATATTTTGATCTAGACTGTTAGGAAATTAGAATATTGAATATCTAATGGTGGGTGAGACCTTGTTGCATGGTTGTCTCAGGGAAAAGTTTTTTCTTTCTTCCAACATTGGGAGTTGGGAAGAGTATCCAACAGCTGCCTATTCCAATACAACAGCCGTGATATATATATATATATATATACATATTTTTGCTTTTTTTCTTTTGCTATCAAAAACTTTTAGAAACCAGATGTGTGTCTATGCATGCAAACACAGTCTTCGCATGTGAAGCTCTTTTTGTTTTTTTAACAAGAATCAATAAGCTTACACATACAATTTGTATTTTCTTTTCCTTCCCAATTCCCACCTCTTGTATAGCAATTTCTGCAATTTGAAATTTATAAGCATGGAAGTAATTTTTTTCTTGAGATTCAATGTAAGCAGTTGTTTATTGTCATTCCTTTTTATTCTTCTCTCTTGCAAAGCCCCTTTTGGGGATTTTAATTTTGTATATGTATGTTTAGCTATTTTCTGTTTCCTGTTGTACGATGTGTAGTAATTTTTATAATACATTGATTTAATACTCAGTAGCTGCTTGTAGTCAGGTTTGTCATCCATCACAGCTTGAGTAAATCAATGGAAACATACTACCAGGTTTTTCCACCTTTCAAGCTCGACTAAATTATTAGCAACTTTATTCATCCCATAACAAATTTTGCCTCAGGAAAGTGGTCGAGCTGGACGAGATGGTCTCCCTTCTCAGTGCCTACTTTACTTTCGGCCTGCTGACGTTCCTAGGCAGGTAAAGTTTTTTATGCAAAGAAGCAACGAGAGTACTCCAGACACTGTAGGAGTTTAAACTTTTCTAGAGAAAAATTTAAGGAAAATATGCGAGGAAGATTGAAACTGAAAAGTCTAGAAATTCATTTAATCGAATGACAATCTGAAAATTGTGGAAACTGCAGAAAAATGGACTGTTAGAACTTATACCCATCATAATCATTAGCTCCTCACAACACCACTGCCTGATTCATTTAATCGAATGATGCTAGCATTTCCCCCAAAAACTCGAAACTCTGGTAAGCCACGCTAAATAATGACTCCAGAAAAAATAAATGAAAAAAAAACACTATAATGACCGACCTCCTAACAACCAAACTGTATTTTGCATTTCCCACGATCCCACAGAGTTTAGTTAATTTGTTGCGTCAATTTTCTTTTAACATATAGTTTTATCGTAGAATTTCTTATACTATGTTTCTAACCTTTGAGCATTATTTGCAGAGTTCAATGGTTTTCTATGAAAATTCAGGACTGCAGAATCTTTATGACATTGTCCGGTATTGTCAGGTAATATGCATCTCACATTTTTCACCAGTGGCTTTTTACCTTTTTTTTGTTTGTTTTTTATTTGAGTGAAATTAAAATGATTACCGTTCTATTTCTTGTTTGTAAAAGATGTAAAAGTTTTCTTGAAATTGACTTATTTTTGTAGTTGCTGAACATGTGCTAGCTATAATTTCTTAAATTATATTTTAATTGAGTTTCTTTGCTGCGAAACCTCAAATTTGAGATATTTAGCATTGCTATAGGCAGAGAGAACGAATCTGTGGAAATTTGACTTTCCCTGCTGTCCTTTGTTGCTGTTGTTAACTTATAATCTAATATAAAATCTCATGTATAGTAGAATAATCTAATATAAAATCTCATGTATGGTAGAAGAATATAATTTTGATATAAATGTACTTTTGTTAGAAAATTGCATACTTGTATTTTTTATTTACCTTTTTTATGACTGTTAATATTCCATTCATGCTTTGATGTATCACCGTAATTCTGTCTCCTCTTTGCTGTCCTACGAGCTATTGTTTCTCAAGTTTTTGTCTTGGACTCGTAATTCATTTATACAAACTTGTGCCATGCATATGGTTAATCTTTATAAAAGAAGATACTTAACTTCAGTTCTCACTGGCCTCTCTTTCTTATTGCAGTCTAGAAGACAATGCCGTCGAAGTTCAATTTTCCGACATTTTGCTGAGCCACTACAGGACTGTAATGGTACCATATGTTATAACTTGTTGCTCTACATGTCCTATAAATATAGTGAACTGCTATCTTTTGGTAAACAAAATGTCAATTGAGGGGCTAGTATTCAAACATCACAATTCACGAGAAACTTTTCAAGGTGTCGGTAGAAATCTATTCTCTGGGCTTGCCTTGTTCTGCCCTATGATATAGTACTGGTGGTGAGAAATATTGTTGTAAATTGTATTTTGATTTTCGCAGATTTCTGAAGAGTTGACCTCCATGTTTGTACATTGTTTACATGCGTACCAGATTTCTCTATTGGTAATAATTGGTTATTCGAGAACTTAATTGCCATTTGTATTATCCCAGGGATGTGTGACAACTGTGCACTATCAAGTGAGGCTACAGAAATGGATGCCTCTTGTATGGTTCTTTTACCTTTTCTTAAAATATTTTATGAATTATTATATCAATCAGCTATTATCTACTTAGCAATCATTCTTTTTGTTCTCCTTGGCGTCTCCTTGTGTGTTTACTCCAGTTACTGCATTATTTTTTTCTATGACCGTAATTACTAAGATCACCAGTTATCTTTAGTCGTCATTATCATAAGTGTAAATATTCAAAGGAAACCTTGGTCATTGGTTTGAGCATCAAATTAACTGCATAAATGAGATGGATTAACTTGGTTGCCACTTCTTTGATCCTCACGATTTTGAGATCCCGAATTTCGACCGCCTTATTTCTTTATCCGCTTATAAAATAATAAGAAATAATTTATTTTTCAGTAATGTTTATCTTCTTGAATTACATGTATGTAAACTATCCAACTTTGGAGAAAATATGGACTAAATGTCCTTGAGTCTACAGTACTGGAATGCCCGGTTTCTTTGACTTTGTAGTACTAGTATTCGTAGTGCAAATGGAAACAATGTAAAGTCATGGGATGGAATCTTAATGATGGAACTCGTATGCTCCTCATATAAACGTCAGGGACTCATGGGTAACATATGAGTGGCATACTTCTGTGGCTTCTACTTTTGGATGGTGTTGTTTCCATTAGATTCTGTCCTGCAGATTAATTTCTTATATTGTGATGCATGCATGTGGTGATAAGATATGTAAATTTTCTCTTTGATTATTTTATTTCAAAGTTGGCTGTTTAGAGTATTCTTCATTAAATTTTTCGATTACAGATCTAGCATGATGATGTCGAGCTGTGTGTATGTGGGGATTCTTTTCAGGTTATGCAAAGCTTATAATTTCTTTGCTGCAAGATGTACAAGAGAATGATCAGAGATTGACAATGTTGCAGCTGGTCGATAAAATTAAATCTAAGCACAAGGAAGTAGGTGGGTCAATCATTTTCAGTATATCTACTATGGATGGCTAGATAAAAGCTGATGCAGGCGTTCAACATTGTCGTGCATTATTATTTTTCTTAGATGATGAAATGACTTTGCTTTTAGCAAATTTTATTGTTGAATATGGTTGATTAAACATTTGCACCACTCCATTTGTGTGTCTGTGCCCTTCTTAGAGCTGTTGCCTATTATTTTTTTCTCATATTACTCAATCTTGGTGGCCTGAATTTCTCAGGTCCCGACTTAAAGAGAGAAGAAATGGAACAACTTGTCATACAGCTTATCTTAGATCGTGTTTTGGTATGAGTTTTGACTCTTTACACCTTAAGTCTATTTAATAATAATAATAATAATAATAAAAAGAAAAGTTCTCATGTCCTGATAAGTTTTCCGAACTTTGATTGATGATGATTAGTAAAACAAATTTGCGAAATGCTTAGACGGTGTAATTTTTTTTCTGTGATTCATTAAATTTCGATATTTGAGTTGAAATTCACTTGTTTTGATAAGAACAATTAGTAGACTTGACACTGTATAGGAAGAACATAATCTATGAAACACAAAAATAGAAATGTAAGATTCATATACCTTCTATGATCTGACATGCCTCACTTTGAAATTTGGTAAAAATCGATGATTCTTTTTGTTATAAATGAGTCGTTTTTAGGAACATTATCAAAATTGAAAAGGAAAAAAAAGAGGGGGAATCGAATATAAAACATGAATAAAATCCTCATAATTGCAAGGCCCATGGAAAAACAGTTTTCTGAAGTCAATAGAGGCCATAAACTGTATAGCCCTTTTAGTTGATTCACTAGTGTAATTTTGTGGTTTATTTTCTTAGTCGACTTCTTTTCTTGAAGCTTTGCTAGGGCAACCATGTCCCAGGCTTTGTCTGTATCTGATACAGAACCATTTCTGTTCTTGATGTAGAAAGAAGAATTTCAGCATACAGCTTATGCCACAAATGCGTATGTTACGATAGGACCGCTGGCTAGGCAAGTATTGCAAGGTAAACGTCACCATTTCACTGTCAATTTCTCATATTGCTAAATATTATTCTGTTTTGGTGCAAACTCATGCTGCGATATCCATTTCACTGTTTCTATTATAGGACTTAAACATCCTTTGACCATACCAGGACGGGTCTCGTAAGAGATGTATGACTACCGTCCTGGTAAGGTATCAATTTCTATCAATTACCATGTTATTTTCACTCAGTATTTTACTAGCCTGAATCATAAACGTCAGAGTACTCTTCTGGAGTAATGCGGTTTGATTGCCTTAACTCCACTCTGGATAAAGAAATGTTGAAGTTTCGTAACACCGATCCTAGTTAACTTTATGAAGATATCTTTTTCAAACATATACATATAAGTATAGATATGTTATGCACGTCCATGCATGTATTCTTTTTAAAAAAAATATATATATAATAATAAGAAAAACACCTTTATTGATACGGATCAATTACAGGTACAAGAGGATAAGGTATCCTCAAGAATAAAAAAGTAAACAATACAAAAACAAAAAGCAATCTGATCAAAGAAACTTAAAAATCATCTCCCTATCAAAGTAAACAATAAAAAAAACAAAAAGCAATCTGATCAAAGAAACTTAAAAATCATCTCCCTATCACATCTTTCCAATTCAAAACAACCAAAGAAAATGGAAAACCCTTGAAAGCTTTGTCTGACGAAGCCCATAAAGAGGCTGAGTATTTGGCTTTCTTGGAAATATCAGCAATATCCAGCACCTTCTCCTCGAAAATTCTAGAATTCCTTTCCATCCATAAAGTCCACAGAAACAAAAAGTACCATACTTTTCCTAACACATTTGCCATCTTGTTGAAACCCAAACCCGACGAACTTTTCACCTTCGGCGAAGTACAATGAGCTGGAGTAACCTAGTAAAACCAGCTTCCAGTAATAATTTTTGCAAACTGATCTAGCTACAGTGCAATGAAGCAATAAGTGGTCTATGGTTTTTTCATTACCCCTGCAAAGGACACACCAGGATGGAGAAAGAACAATATCGGGGTTTTTCCTCTGCACCCTGTCACAGGTATTAAATTGACTTTAATTTTATAGGGGACACTGGATTTCCAACTGAGTTGAAACGGTTCAAATACTGAGTTATCATTTCTGTCAACTAATGAAGTCAAAAAGGAAGACACGAAAAACCATCAGGATCACACAACCACACCCAAAGATCAGGAGAGGGTGGTCTAAAAGATAGAATTTGTAGTAGAGAATGCAAATCCTCTACCTCTCAGTCATTGAGCCTTCTCCTAAAACCAAGATTCCAATTTGGATAATTATTGCTGGACAATGAAAAAATTTGTGAAATAAGAGCATTAGGAAGGTCAGTGATTCTGAACAGACCAGGGAACAAAGATTCCAAAGACTCGGTACTCACACCATTTATCTTCCAAAACAAGGTTCTAGTTCCATCCTCAACTCTCAATTTAACATTTTGAAGGAAGACATTCAGCCCCTGAGAGATAAATTTCCATGGATTCCTAAAAGAGCCTCTAGTCACTAAGTTTGAATCCCAACCGTTCGACTGCAGCCCATACTTATGATTTTAGCCTACAAAGAGTTCTGTTCCAAAGGAAATCTCCACAGCCACTTGCCTAGAAGAGTCAAGTTCTTCCAATACCCAAACCGCCCTTTCCTTGCTTTTTGTCACAATGTCCCAAGCCACCAAGCTTCTCAGCGTCTATAGTTGGTAGGATTGAATTTAAAAGGGGTAATTTAAATTCATCTTCCATAAGTCGCAAATATGTACGTTAATATATTATCTTCTTGCGATGCTTTTGACACTAATAGCTAGTCTCCAATTGAAGTTGTTGATCTTGCGGTTTTTCTTATAGGGAAGAGAAATGTCACGCTTGAGATTTGCAGCGGACAGAAGAAAGTAGCTCGTGGGAAATCAGTCAAACACAGTCTTGCATTCTCCGGTTTGGAATTAAAGCTTGACGAGTTGCGGAAGGAACTCTCTTCTATTCATGGAGGAATATTTCCCCATTCTATTTTGTCTACTCAACAAATCAACATGTTAAGTGCCCAGAAACCAAATTCAATGGAAGAGGCAAGTTTTACTACCCCAATCTCTTATTCTTTTTTTTTTTCGTTTTCGATTAAATTTTTTAGTCATCTCAGACTTCTACATGTGAATTTTCCACTTCTGTATGTGAAACAATTGATTTTTATTACTCTCTCTCTCAAGTATTCCAATGCGTGCAAAGTGGGAATTGATCGGTTTGCTGATCAATAAAAAATGTGTCTTCCCTGCAGTTGGAGAAGATCATTGGAAAACTGAAGACAGAGAAGTATGGTAGTAAAATTCTTGAACAAATAAGGAAATACGCAGATTTGAACGAGTTGAAAGAACAAGGGAGTGAAGAGAGAGCAACGAAGAGGTTAAAAACCAAAAAGGCTCTGGTTGTTATCGAGAGTAGTGATGAAGAATGAAGATTGAAGACGCTTAGTGGGATCCTTTCTGAGCTCTTTTCTTCTCTAACCCTTTTAGGTTCTCTTTTTGTTTTTTGACATTTTTTTGGTCCGAGTCATTGGATGATGGCCAAAAAAAAAAAAAAAAAATGAAGAGCCTTTGCGCATGTTGATATTCTGTCTTGTCTTTGTTCTAAAATTAGTTATTCGGGTCATCGGGTGGATGTTAATTAATTCGGTTAATAGTCTTCCGAATTTTGCCCTCATTATCAGTTTGGTTGCGTTATCCGTCAACCTTTAAATGGAAATTGGTCACATGAGGATTAGTTGATATACGTGCATAGTGTGGAGGCAATTTGAGGGTGGGTCTATAGAATATCATTTATATGGGGTTGGTATTAAATTTATTATTTTTGCATTAAAGTTTGGAAAACACCATTTTACGATAGAAGACAAAATATTTACTAGTAAAATCGCTCTCTTCTCCCTTCTCTCTAACTGTTGCCGACCATTATCATCTTATCACCAAACACAGCTGCTGACGGTTCTCTGTTTGTGCTGATCTCACGTTTAAAATCCCTAGTTGTTAGAGGAAATCTAATTATGATTAAAAATTTGAAGGACTCGCTTGTTTTATGTGTTTAAAATTACTGGTTTTGGTTCAAACAATATATTCTCTCTTAAAAAATTTGAATTTAAACGGTTCTGTTACAACGTTCTCTTATAAAATTTGAATTTTGATTCAAACAACTGTATTAAACCCATGTGCTAAACGGGCACTAAGAATGTGGCTTAAGTTTCAGTCTCAAGGGGAGACATTGTGCCACATTGAACCAAGCAGATGTTTAGCTATGAGTCAGAGATCTAATAGTCGCTTTAAGCAATTTGCTTATAGGCATGTGGACATGATGGCTCGAGAAAGGTCCTATATATGGGTTGAAGGAAGTTAGTGCCTCGGAGTAGGATTGAGGCGTTGACGGAGACATATAGGACGAGAAAATATGTCATTTAGACAGTCATTTGCATGATCGCTTGAAATGATCTTTTAAGCTATTTCTTTCTCTTTTTTTCTTTTTTTTTTATAAGCGTAATATATACTTGTACAAAAGAAAAAGAAAAAAAGAACTTTTTTGTTTTGGCCACGTGGTAATTCCATTTGCAAACTGAAGGAAATGGCCAAAATTTTATAGCTTGCAAGTTATGAACATACATGTTACTTTTTAATATTCAAACGATGTGAAATGAGTGAAGTCTAGAAAGAAAATATTAAATATATACTTGTTTAATGTGATCTTGAGATACTTTTTGTTGTGCAAATGTAAATAAAAAGTTCATCAATTTAGCCTAAGCTATCGCATTGAGTTTATTGTAGTCTTTAATGGAATTCCAAGAGGTAAGTACAAAATTCTTCCCGTCGGACTATATTTTTCGAAGGGACGACATTAGAACCACTCAATATATAAACACAACTTTTAAAAATCGTATGATGGAACCAAACTTATGTCTCTCATGTCGCGAGTAAGATATATTTGTACGACTATAGTTTTATTTTCTATAATCATGATAGGTAACATGTTTTTTTACGCTCATCTAACACGTGAATTGGTATCAAAACTCTCTAATTATTCATGAGACGTTCTAGTTTTACGGGTTCAAGTTAAAAACATACCATGAAAAAGGAAAACCTAAAAAGGAATTTATAATAAAATGTGCAGATATAGTTATTGAAAAAAAAAAAAAAAAAAAGTAAAGGCACCTCAAAGGAAAGTTGTAAGTCTCAGCTAATACATAACTTTAGGAACTTACATTAACTTAACAAAGTAACTTAGTACGTAGTGTTCAGAGGAAAAAAAAAAAAAGACGCATAGTACGTAGTGCTTATTGCTCTTTATATTTCTTTTTCCTATGGGTTCCATGAGTAGTTAGGACATAAACGTCTTCTTAAGAGCCATCAAATTTCTCAACCGCTAACATCACAGAGTGCTAAAAGCAGGACTAGAAAGGAATTAAAATCATTCAATTCACCATAACCACCAATAATTACACACCATCCCTTCTCCAAAAGGCCACACGTAGCTAGCTACACTCAAACCTCAAATTTTTTGGACTTCAAAAAAATAAAATTAAAAAAAATTAAAAAAAAACCCTCAATTTTTCCTATATAAAGCACCAATCCCTAGTGTATTTTACCACTCACTCAAACTTATAATCAACAGTATACTAACACAAAATATAGTGAAATATTCACAAGTACTTTTGTCGTGAAAATGGCAAGCTTTTTGGCTCTCAAGCTCACGTGCATGGCGTTGGTGTGCATGATGGTTGGTGCACCGTTAGCCCACGCCATCTCATGTGGCCAAGTGGCGACTTACATGGCGCCATGCATAACTTACCTAAGAACCGGCGGCACAATTCCGTCGGGGTGCTGCAATGGACTCAGGGGCCTAAACACGTCGGCAGCCACCACGACAGACCGCCAGACCGTCTGTCGATGCTTGATTAGTGCTGCTAATAATTTGCCAGGACTTAACCCTTATCTTGCCTCTGGCCTCCCGGCTGCTTGTGGACTTTCTCTTCCTTACAAGTTTAGCACCTCAACCAACTGCAACAGGTACGTATCTAGCTATTGCTTGCTTCATACGTTTACTAATTGTAACAGCAGTGACACATCTTAAGCTTAATTATAAAGACTAAATCATCATGTTTATTACTATATATCACGTGATAATGCTAGCTACGACACTACTATGCGAACAATTTTTGACGAGTACAAGGTAAAAATTATGTCATTAATTATTGAAAACTTGCAGCTAATTTGTCTGTTCGAGCGTGTATATATGTGGAAGACTTCAACAATATATATATATATATATATACACATATATACGAGTAACCATTAATACCATTATATATATGTGTGTGTGTATATATATATATATATATATATATATATTTTAGGAGCGGCGAATGGTTTTCATTATTGGTTTGTTTCTTATTCATAATATAAGCTTTCTAGTTAGTTTGGCTGGTTGTGCATCTTTATGGATTAATTAATGTATGGATTTGATCCTTTCCTCGACTGTATATTTTTATAGTATTGTTTCACGCATATATAGTAATTATACTTTTCTAAATCTTGCAATACTTAATTGCAGCATCAAGTGAAGTTGGACGAGCTAGTAATCTTCTGCGACAGATGATAGTATGGTGCGAGAATAAAGTGGGTGTTGAATCCACATAATTAGCTTATCTCTCATGTATTATAATAAATAAATAAATAAAAAAGAAGCTTATCTCTCAGGTGATGTACTACTGCTTTAGTCGTGGGTTTGTTTGAATGTTAGCACTTTTCAAAGTACTACTTTGTTAATCTTGGATAGATAAGTTAATGCACTATTAACTTTCCATATAAAATAGCATTCTCCTTCATTAAATTAATTGTGGGAATTTGATTTTATTTTTGTCATGTAAAGAAAGGATAACTGATAGCAAAAAAGCTTCACATATTTGACTTGGTTGACATCCGCTGAGAAACTCATCTGATAATAAACTATCCCCCTTTAACTTATTATTAAAAATAAAAAATAAAACAAAACAAGAAAATAAAAAAGACCAACATGAAACAACCTACATAGAAAGCAAATGAAAAACAACATCTGAAATGAAAAAGGATCTATTCCCTTTTTCTTTTTTTTTTTTTTTTAAAGTATGAGACCTTGTAATAAATACAAGAAAAAACCTTTTTAGCGACGATAATTAATCAAAATTAATGGACTGTTTACGTCTTTCAAAATTCATGCTCATGAATCTTCTTGTTTCTATTTTGGAAAAAAAAAAAAAAAAAAAAGTTTGGGTAAACAACTAAACTACTTGCGGAAAAGAGAGGACTGGAGAAATGAGACCCTTGTTAGTAATGCCGGCATATTTTACTGTCTTGTAGTTTTTTTTTTTTTTTTATTTTGTTAGTTACTTTTGTAGCTTGTGTTTTATGTTTAATCAAAAAATATAACATCTGCTCTTAATCTTATCAAATGTTTATATACATCATATAATATTTGTTAGACAAATTCTTACCTTTTACCAGTTAAAGCACTCAATATTAAAATAAAGAAAAGAAATAAAAGAAGTAAGAAAACTACATAAAGAAAGAAAACTCAAATATCAGTTTCAATCATAGTACAGAGAACCATTTCCCTCAAATAAGGTCGCGGAAGGGATTTTTGCAGTTCAACTTAGAAGAAGCTCAGATTTATCAAAACTATAATTGCTACACAGGAAATAGACCCTCCACAATACCAGATGCATCCATTGGCATATATATTGCGCATATTACCCAAGTAATAAAAAAAAAATCTAGTAGGAGGAGGATCTTCGGATGAGAAATCTGGGACAGAGAAGATGAAAGAGAGAGGGAGGTTGAGGATGAGGCAGGGGGCATCAGTCGCTGTGGTGTACGGTGAGGAGGTGAGTGTTTTCTTTAAGTTATTAGTTGTTTGGTTTTTTTATTCAAAATTTTTGGGCCCGTTTAGTTTATTTATTCTAGTTTTTAATTTGAATTAAAATTTAATTTTATGTGAGAATATTTTATTGTAATAAAAAATTAAATGTGATTATTTTTAAAAAAATTTTATTATAATAAAACTTAAATCAGTAAAATGAGAAATGAACGGAGCTTAATTTTAAGGGTATTTGAGCATTTTTGAAGTTAAAGCCCAGTGTTGACTGAGAAAATACATGAACTTTTATGCGTTTGTCTATTATCTGTTGGTATATATAATATATATCTGATGACATTAAAAACTAAAAATATACCGCATAAACTTAAAATATGGGATTAAAAAGATGAATAATACTGAAATGCTAGAATGTTACTATCTTGTTGTGTACCTCTTGTTTAGGAATGTCACATAATCTTGTAAGTTGTAAACGGAGAGTAACATTTGAAAAATTACTCTCTTGTAAAGCAACGTTCTTTTTCTTTTTTTTTTCTTTTTTTTTTAATCTAGTATTCTCGTACATTCTCGTTTAATGCATCGACTCATTTTGGCCAACCAATATACATAGAAGCAGTGCGACTTTACATTCTAATTTGATGATTTATAATGTGGAATCTAACTAATACATCGATCACACTATAATGTGGGATCCTTGTTTTTTTCTTCTTTGATCATACATAATGTGGAATCTAACTAAATTACATTTTTTTTATGGACCTACTTTGAGTTTTGTTTGTTATAACAATGTGCCTGTTTATTTTCATTTTTGAAAACGTTTTTCACGTTTTTCGAAGATAAAAAATTAAAACTGACATAAAAACCATGTTTGGTGCAGTTTATCAAAATTGAAAACAAAAACGTTTTTGTCCTTTTCCCAAAATCTGAAAACGACTTAAGATCATTTTCTCTGTTTTCGTTTTTGTTTCCTTCTTCTCCCATTTGCATCTTCCGATTCAACCCTCTCATGAGCCTCCGCCAGCGACCATCCCCACCGTCGCATCCGGGCCCGGTAGCGGTGGCGGGAGACCCGGAGTCGGAGCTGTACAACATAATCCCGGTGCACAACCTGCTCACGGACCACCCGTCGTTGCAGTTCCCGGAGGTTCGAGCTGCGACGCGGCGCTGCGAGCCGTCGAGAACCTCCATCAGCCGCCGTTCGTGCAATGGCTCCCTCACATGGACCTCATCGATTGGCTCTTCGGCTTCAAAAACGATAGTGTTCGAAACCAGAGGGAGCACCTCGTCCTCCACCTCACGAACGCCCAGATGCGCCTCACGCCACCGCCAAACAACATCGATACACTCGACGCCGGCGTCCTCCGCCACTTCCGTAAGAAGTAGTTGAAGAACTACACCGATTGGTGCTACTATTTGGGGAAGAAGTCCAACATTTGGATCTCTGACCGCCGCGAGGCGTCGTCGGACCAGCGCCGTGAGCTGCTCTACGTCTCGCTTTATCTCCTGATTTGGGGTGAGTATGCTAATCTCCGATTTGTTCCAGAGTGTATTTGCTATATATTTCATAATATGGCCATGGAATTGAACAAGATTTTGGAAGATTACATTGATGAGAACACGGGTGGATTGTGGTGCTGAGGAGTGTTGTTGCCGCAGGGTGGATTGTGGTTTTTAGGGTGTTCTATGCGAGGATTTGGACACAGAGGAATAATAATAGGAGGTGGTTGGCCGAGGCGAATCGGAGGGTGGAGACTTTTCTTCAGGTGGCATTGGCTTTTGTTCTCCCGGATATTATTATTTAAAATACTATTATATGTTTTTAAAAATTAAACCACTAAACGCAGTTTTAGTTTTTTTTTTTAAACTGAAAACAATCTCAGAATAAAACTACCAAACACATTTTCAGAAATGATTTTAAAATGGAAATGAAATGTTTTCATTTTCATTTTCATATAGAAAACAAAATTATTTTGAAACGAATTCCAAACGCACCCAATATTTTAAAAAAAAAAAAAAAAAAAGCTTAGAAAAATGTATGGCTGAAATGTTGAAATTAAGCTATTCTGGAGAAGTAATTACCATTACACGCTCATTTGCTCATTATGTTAGTTTGACAAGTAAGGACAAGTCAGTCATTTTATTTTACTTTTGATTATGTTTTTTCACAAAAATTTAAATTAAAAAAGTTCCCATTTATGACTCACAAAATTGTACTTAAACGCGTAAATTAAACAAGCCAAGAGTGACAGTTTTGTTTCTAGACAATCCCTCTCCTCTACTTTGGTTATATGGGTAATGGGATTAAGATAACAGACCCATGCGTTATTTTATAGTAGAAAATAGACCAATATGAAAAGTTTAAGAAAGTATATAGGTCAATTTTTAGTTATAGAAATTAATAAACCATAATTTGTGAAATTATGGTTTATAACCAGATAAATTATGGACAAACTTGTCAAGTTATGGTTCATAGCCAGACAAATTATGGATAAAAATTAAAAATTATGGACAATAACTTGTCAAGTTATGGTTCATAACCAGACAAGTTATGGACGAAAACAGTAATTTAACCTATTTATTAACTTATGTAAACTATTGATCTATTAATTTTAATTCATCTCAAGTCTTAACCTATTTCCCTCTTTTTCCCTTCATTTATATTCTCGACATATACCAAACTATTCATTCTTTCATTTTCACTTATCAATGCCTCGAAGGTAAGTGTGTCAAATATATATAATACATATATCTGTGTGTGTATAAAGACACCACCTTTTCCTGCTAACACAACACAAATGGTAATATTGTTGACAATTTTTTATTGAAAAAGACTAGATACATATAACTAGTGATGACCATAATAACTAGCTTCGGGAGAATTCGTGAGCTCCATATTTCAGAAATGAAATACATATTTATTTTGTAGAGTAAATTATTGTACCATACGGTATCAGAAAAATGTCTGAAGACCAACCTTTTTTTAATTCTGTAGTACCATGTCTCCCCTCAAGTGCAAGCATTTAACCTGCCCAACCACAATTCATACAAGTAATAAACCAAACCCAACTACCAATATTAATTATTGGAACCCCACCACAACATACTAGAATTGATACAGACTAGCACTTTGTATAGATTTAGTCCACTAAAACTACCTTCTTTCTCTATATAAACATCCCAGAATTGAACCCCTTGGACTCTCAACCAGCTCCGAACAAACATACTAAGAACCATAATGGCCACCTCAAGACTCCTTAAGTTGGCCTGTCTAGTTGTAGCCACATTGCTCGTATTAGGCGCGCCCAAGGGCACCAAAGCTGCGGTCAGGTGGTAAGATACCTAATGCCGTGCGTCTCCTACGTGGTAAATGGCGGAACTGTGCCAGCGGCATGCTGCAGCGGGATCAGGACGCTCTACAGCTTAGCAAAGACCACCGACGACCGCCAGGGAGTCTGCACGTGCTTGAAAGACGCCATCAGCGGGTTCTCTTACAACGGCAATAATGTAGGCCTTGCAGCCAGGCTGCCTAGCAAGTGTGGCCTCAATCTTCCTTACAAGATCAGCCCCTCTACTGACTGCAAAACGTATATATATAACTCTTATCCACGTCCTTCACTAATTTTATAGTTTGTGCTTCTGATTTTTTTTTTTTTTTATCTATAGTACTCTACGTATATAATCAACTTATAATACTTGGTGTAGCATTTTAATTCTAAATTCTAATGGTACATAAACTGAAAGTACTAGTGGTCTAATTACGTTTATAACATTCATTTAAAAAAAAGGACAATTTTTTTTATTTTATGATCCTCTTTTTTTTTTTTTCTTTATCTACATTGTTTCGCAGGGTCAAGTGAAATCGATGAAAATAGTGGATCATCTACATAAAGGATATGTAGTCGTTTTCAGAATAAATCGGTGTTTTCTTTCACCGAAATTGTCACTGATGGTACCGTACTATGGTAGTGGACCTGACAAATTATGATCAGTTATATTAATGTGTCGTTTGTGATGAAGTTAATGGAACTACGTTGTAACAGCTAGTACTCTCTTTAAAAGTTCTAAATCTTAAGTTAATGGTATGATTTTTTTTTTTTTTTCTCTTTTCCTTTTCCTTTTTGAGAGTGATGTTTAATCCACTAAACTTTTACCACTGGCTCTCATCGAACATTAAGAAAGGCAATAGATCCGAAATTAAAAAAGATGAAAAAATGAAGGTGCTAATGCCAAATGGAGCGACAAAGATCTATAGGCTATCAATATCAAGAGTCTTATCGAAAATTTCTCTGTATTCTCCTGAAGAAGAAGAAGAAGCAATGCAATTAGGCCTACCTGGAAAGATTAAGCGTGGCAACATCACTGGTCGTTTTTTGAATAAAGGGTAGCCTGCAACGGATGTGTAAAAATCAACAAATTCAGTAAATTATTTTAGAAAAAAACCAAAAATACCACTCTACTCAAAAATAAACAATTGTCATTTAATTAATAAAAAGAACAAAAAAAACTATGATAACACCCAATTATTTAGAATGACATAAATAATAGGTTTGTACAAAACCGTGGCAAACCATGTATGTTTCTCGATAAGAACTTATGATTTAGAACTAATGAAAAGTGTAGTATCACTGAGGTGAAGAGTAAACTCACTTGCAATCAACTGAGGTCAGATAGATCGAGACTAATTCATATCAGCAATATTGAAAAATAATCATTTGATACGCATGATATAAACGGTCAACAAGAGTACAATGGCAATTTCTACTCTATTTACACACAGCTTGATTTGTTTCTGCACATGTCCATTCCTGACGTTACAAACCTAGAATGACCATAGGATTAATGATAAACAAAGCATGACATTGCTTGTAAGCAAAATAGCATTCTTTACCTTACGCATTTAAAACATACAAAAAGAGCCATTTGTTAAATGTCTCTTCAAAAATTATCTATATATATATATATATAGAAGCCTCATCAGATTAATGGTGTCGGCGTTTTATGTCGTCCTTCAACTCACAAGGTTTGTCCTCCTAATAAAAGAGGGAAGCAGGACGTTCTTGACTGCCTAATGAGTTCGATTAAAATTTATCCACTGAAGCATTGACAGTTCCCAGCACCTGGAAACATTCAAAGAGAAATCATATTGGCATGGAAAAAGTATAACACAGAAGTGAAGTATGAGATACATAATATTACTTTCTTTTACCTAATCTTGTGTTGGATGTGATTCTTCATTGACATTAATATCCTCACCCAAGAAAATTTTCTCTAGTCGAACCGCAAAATCATTTGATGACGAGCTTAAACGGAGGTTTTCTCTTCTCAAGTCATCTATTTCTCTCCTCAACTGTGCATTCTTCTCTTCTAAGTGAGAACGTGACAACAGCTGGTTTCTTAACAATCCGTTTTCCCCTCTAAGCTTGTCTACCTCCCTCTCCAATTCCATGACTTTCTCTTCTGGTCTCTGAACTCTGGTTCTCAAATCCTCCAATCAGATAGAAATATTTCTCAATCAAAGGAATGATAGGATATTGAAAAATTAATTTAAAAAAAACAAACAAACAAACAAAAAAATAAAAAGAACAGATACAAGGATACTATCTTACATCCTCAGTAACAATGATTGTGCTACCACGTTCTGATGGGGCTACTAGATTTGGCCGCTCTTGTATCTTTGACATGCAACATGGCGTAGACGGGCATTCTATTGTGTCTGTTATGACTTCAGGAACATTCTGTGTCAGAGTATCCAAATTTGCCAGTCGATTGTTTTGTCCTTCATTGATTGAGCTTGTTTCAGACTCGGTTTCCACTTCAATAACTTGTTTATCCATCATATTAAGTCTAGTTTCAAAGTTAATGCTCTCTGTTATGACAGGAACCTTCTGTGTCTGATTATCCAAATTTCCTTGTCGATCATTTGGTACTTCATTGGTAGAACTTGTTTCCAAGTGAGTTTCCACTTCAATTACTTGTTTGTCCATCATCTTCAGACTCCTTCCAAAGTTAATTCCCTGTCAAATACACAATTACGTTCCCTAAAAATTGTATAAAACACGCAAACAAAAGGAATATTTTGTGTCAACTTTGAAATAAATACGTTAAGTACACTCAAATTCCCTATCAAGTTGTCAATAGGAGTGTAGTGCCATAAAATGGAAGACAACAGTACGAAGCAACTCACTGTAATAACTGGCAAGTCCACAGAAGAGTTTTCTGCTTCAGAATTCTCCTCCAAGTTATTCTGTACCTCCAATAATTCTTTAATTATATCAATTTCTGACTCCAAGGAAGTTGATTGAAGCTCCCAGGTCACCTGATACGATGCGCTTTTAGTTTTACATACAAAGAAAGCTCCACAACCAGGGATAGATTCAGACAGATTTTTTGTTTCTCTCTTCAACCCTTAAAACTAAGCATAGTGCAGAGGGTATAGCTTTTGAAAAGTAGTTCAAGTTACAGCTATATTGTAGCACGGTAAACAAGAACATAAAAGTTAAAGAAAAGACAAGTAGATAAGTGCTCATTACCTGATTATCCACTAGATCCTTAAATTTTGCACCTAGCTGTTGTCTATTGTGGGAGTTAGATTTATCCCAATGGCAGATACGAGGAAATGCTTCACAACTATCTAACAATGGAGGCCGAGCTACATCAATATGCTCAAAAGACCATATCTGCCAAGTAATCGAAACAAACGCTCAGAATTGCATAACAGGTCAGAAGCTTAAAACTAAAGATTCATATAAAGGATGGGTTGCGCAAAACTGAAATGCGATAGTTTATGTCTGCTAAAAATTTCGACATCATGTTTATAAATTCCTAATAAATAATGCCAATATATAAGATATATTATATATCGAACAAAAAGGAACTCACTTGGAGAAATGCAAGACAACTTCCAACATATTGTACAGTCATCTCTTTTCTCCTATCTAACCACATCAAAACATCTTCAAGAACAGCCGCACCCCAGGCAAACTCACAGATACCATCTGTATCTTTCATAAAATAAAGAAAGCAGGAATCCACTTTTCCGTTTGCATTTGGGAAAAGAAAAGTGCCAAATGCATACAGCAAAAACGTTCTTACAAAGTCATCGTTGCAAATCTCACCCAAAGAGTTTAGTCTACTCTTTAGAGATGCAACTGTGATTTTTCGATTCCACGTTTCCGCACCATATTCCCTTTCCAGATGTATAAATGGCCGGTCACCATCAAGTATGACAGGAGCACCAACAACGCGCAAACCCAAAATTAAGGCAACATCCATCACATTTATCCGTATTTCACCAGGGGGAAGTATAAAGGCATGTTTAACAGTGCTCCATCTCCTCATCAACTCAGCTAGTAAATTTTTGTTGAGTGTCTGGTTGGGCATCCGCAGCAGATTCCCGAAACCCGTTTTTTCTATTGCAGTCCTTTGATCATCTGTTAGCCTCTCCACTTGCTTAAGAAATGACGGGAAAGAAAACCGAGTACTAAAACTCTCATTCTCAGTCTGCACAAGCATATTTGAAACCCAGTTTAAAAATTGCTTTCATCACGCATTTAACTCGATATTCTTTCTGAAATGGCCTAAATTGCATGATGAATACGTTCAAAAGCTCTAAAGATAAAGAATTGCAATTAAGAATAGGAAATGAAACTCATTAAACTATATCAAATGTTGCAACTTGCAAGAAAAAAGAACTCCAATTTCCTTTTAATTATTATCAGGCGTATTAGGGAGGAGGATAAGAACTGCATCACCCACTATCGTACAAAACCATAAGGATTGTCCATTTGGTTTTTTTGTTTGAAAAGAAAAAAATAAAATACCCAAAACATCATGAAAACTACTACAATTTCAAATTAGGTTATACAACAAGAATAAAAGAAATGAAGAATAAACATCCAAGCCCCAACTCAAGATCAAGTAATAACTCGGCAGAAATTGTAGTATATAGCAGATTTTCTAAACTTAGATAGTAAATAACATAGGATCCGAATAGCATGTTCTTAAAAATTTGAACTTGTTTTTTCCATTTTACCCTTATTTTTAATCAGGGTTAAAAAGGAAACCAAAAAATTCCCCCAAATTGGGAAAACCTAGATCCCAAAATCTCTCTCTCTTCCCTCTTTCTCTCAAAACGTTCTCCCTCTTCCCTCTCCCTCTCTTTCTCGGCTCTCTCTCTCGCAGGCGTCTGCAACCTGCATTCCTGATCTTCGCACCGCACCGTGCTGCTGTCAGCCATCATCATTTCTGCTATAAATTTTTATTACCCTCTATAATTATGCTATTTGCTTCATTCCCCCACAAATTGGATAAAACAATGACAACCCACAAAGGAGGGAAAAAAAATCACCGAACTTACCGTTAACTTTAAGAATGTATGAATTTAAATTTTTATCTCTTATTTTTTAATTAATACCCTTTTACTTTAAAAAAATAATATCATTTTGATTAATATAGTTCTTTGACTAATGGTGAAGAATAAAAAATTAAAACTCATGTTCTCTAAGGATATTTCTCTCCAATCCCCCCCCCCCCCCCCAAAAAAAAAAAAAAAGCATTGCAATATGCAACTCACAAAATGAAGAATCAAGAAATCTACCCAATTAACTTAGGCCTGGTTCTTTTCATTGGTTTGAATTACAATTAAGTTTTTATTATAGTAATTTCTCTCACATAAATTCACTTTTAAACTCAAGTTGAAAACTCAAATCAACAAAACAAACATTTGTAATCTGCATTTCCAGCAGGAAAAAAAAAAAAAAAAAAAAAAAAACCTTGTTGTCCGAACTTTCCTCAAGTTTCAGAATTTCAATGACAAACCAAGCAAAAGCAGCATTTTGTTGGGCGCATTAACTACAATTGGCAAAAGCAAAATTAGCCAAAATCTGTATTCCGCAACAAAGCAAATAGAGCATAACAGCCTAACAGTTGAGTTAAGAGTTGTGCATTTTTCGTTTTGCAGAAACAACGAAGGATTGCAAAAGAGTACACGTACCAAATCGAGAGAATCCGAAACTTCTAGAGAGGATAATCGAGCCGATCTTCTCCTCATTGAGAAACTCTTGCGTTGCCTTTGAGATTCGGATACAGAGAGAAAGAGAGCAAACGCAGAAGTTGTGCAGACTTCAAACAAAAATTTCAGTCGTTTTGTTGCTAAGCTGAAGCTTGCTGGAGAAGCCGTTAAGTCCGAGTTAAAAAGGCAATCTTGCCCTTCCTCAACTTAAATCCAGATAAGGGACAACCCGTAATTGTTTCGAATTTATTTTGGCCAGACAAAAATACCCTGCATTCGAAGCAATTTACCGCCAAAAGTAGAGATGAAAGAATGGGCTGGCCCGGTCCGGCCCGTTCTCCTTAGGTCCACGCGGGCTGTGAGCCGGGCCAGCCCGTATAAGAATTACTTCAGCTCAGCCCACACTATGAGTCAGGTTGGGCTTTGCCGTAAGTCAGAATGGGTCCTGCCATGGCCTTGAAGGGGTTGGCCTATCTTGGCCCATCTTAATCCATCATAGGTTTAAATGGGTCAGCCCATCTAAACATGTAATTTTTAATTTTTTAATTTTTATTTTTTATTTTTGAATTTTTAAACAAGTTAATAAATATAAAAATTTGAATAATTAATGGAAATATGAAAAAAGATATTTTATTTACGATTGCCTCATTAAATAAAAACATTTTTAAGAAAAATCCAGTGGGACAAAACCTTAGTAAGAAAAAAAGAGTACAATCAGGATAAATTATACATAAGATATTTACAAAATTATTTAAAAAAAAGAAAAAAAAACGTGAATATATTATGAGCCTAAATGGACTGGGCTGAGCTGGCCCATTATGGGTCTAGACGGGCTGGGCTAGGCTGGCCCATTATGGGCCTAGGTAGGCCAGCCCAGCCCAAGCCCGACCTAACCCATGATTTTTCATGAGCCGTGCCGGATCGGTCCATGGACTGATATATGTTAGCCTAACTCAGCCTACTAATATTTATAGGTTGGGTTGTACCTTAAACAGTGACGGACCGTGCTAGCCCGGCCAGTCATTGTGTCGATGGGCTTGGGCCAGCCCACGGGCCCCGGCCCATTGTTGCATCTCTAGCCAAAAGTTACTAACCCGTTTTGTTTTTTTCTTTTTTTTTTTTTTTTCACCCTCCACCAGGCCTTTTCTTCTTCAGACTTCTCACTTCGGGAGAGGAATTGTATTTCATACGGATTTGCACTTTGTATGAGTTTAAGTTGAGCACTTGAGTTAGAAAATTAACTTATGTGTTTTTCGTAGAAAAAATTCAAATTAAAATTTTTGTAAAAGAAAATATTTTAATAAGAAGTTTGAGTTGTTATTGGATTAAAAAAAGTTTATAGACATGTTTTTTAGTTGAAGTGAATAACGATCAAATTACAAATAGGCAAGTTTTATTGTAAAAAGCGAGATAAAATTTAAAAAAATATCTCCTCAATTTTAAGAAAGGGAAAATTTCATTTTAGTATTTCTGTTATATTAAATTATGAGTTTAATACTATCTGTGATTAATAATTTCTCACGGATGCGTGACGTTTTAAAAAACTTTGTTCTTTTTTGAGACGTGAAAGGTCATTTACACCCTCTCCAAAGTCCAAACTGAGCGGCAAAATACTGATTTACCGCTCGATTTGCACTCCAATCTGGCGCCATGGCATTTTCACTTTGCCATTTTCAAGTACTGTTCACTCAGCTCAATTGTGTGTGTGTGTGTGTGTTTTTTTTTTTTTTTTGCTTTTGTTAATTACAGTAGAAGCCTGTTTGCATTTTTTTTTTTTTCTAACTTTTACTCCAATTTCAAAACATGATCAAAATTTCTTCTTTTTTGCTACTAAAAAATAAAAAATAAAAAATAAAAAACTTCCTTTTGATATTCCAGTTTTTTAATTTTTTAAATGATTTTAGTTTAATTTAAATATTTGTGAAAATGAATTAAATGCATATTTAATTACAAAAATTAAATGACAATTAAATTAATAAACTTACAATAATGTGTTCTATGTATAGTCAGTTAAATAAATTAATTGTTAGTAATTACTATAGTGAGTAAAAAATATATAAAAAAGGATTATAAAAAAAGAATACACCGAGAATATTCTTTTTAGGGTAATGTTTTAGAGCAAATGGGTTGAAGATGAACTTTTTCAGTGGCGTGAAATTATTTCTTTTTAAAGATAGATTAATTCTAAAATGGAGTAATGGGTTGGTGATGGCCTTTTACCCTTATATTATACTTGATTTCTCATTTTATCAATTTATTAAAAATATTTAAAAAAAGCATGAAATAGAAAAAATAAATAAATAAAGAACTAAGACCACCAGATCTACCATAAACAAAACTAAACAAAAATATATCTATCAAAATCAAAACCAATTTCACATAACAAAACCAAATAGATCGACCAACAAGGCATCAAAATCAAGCAGATTAAAAATACCAAGAACTAATAGGGGGTATTTTTTTCTCTGAAAAAACCTCAATCACTTCATTAGATCATTCAAAAAAGCTGGTTCCACAAGTGGGGGAGACATCACTGTTCAAACATATCCAATAACATGATGCGCAAGTGCCCATACGCCAAGCTCATGTACTGGCGTCTTACCTTTCTTTGAACCCAACTAAAAGAAACAGAGACAAAAGATAACAGATCCAACGGTCTATAAAAACGGGCCAAGCAAACCACTGAGGCGGAGGGGAAGCAGAGGTCATGGCATTAATTGAGGGTATTCGAATTTCTTTTTCCGAACAAATCAGACCAAACTAACACCAAGGGCTCGTACATTTTACCATTCGAGTTTAGAATTTGAATTTTATTATAGTAAAAAACTCTCAAAAATAGTACATTTAAATTTTTTACTACAGTAAAAAGATCTCACATAAAGGCTTAGTTTGGTAATGCTGTAGATTTTAAAAAAAGTATTTTTAGCTGTGCTGTAAGAAAAAACAGCTGTTCCAAAAAGCAGTTGAGTATTTGGTAAATTGTAATTATAGTAGCTGTGCTGGTTCCAAAATCAGTAAATAGCGTTTGGTAAATTTTAAGGTGGAATTACTGTGGGTATGTAAAATGATCAAAATAGACATGATATGAAATTTAAATATATATAATTATTTATGGTATTTAAAAATACTTGTTTAACTTTAAAAACACATAATATTTTGATTTTGAATTTTTTAACAATAAATTTATGATAATTAATTCTCTTTTTTTTTAGTCTAATTATTACATCGGAATTCTTAGTGTTTCCTTTCCGTGGTATTATTTCTCCCTCCCTCAAATTTTTTTTATACACGTACTTGTATGAGATGATGAATCAATTTCTTTAGAGGAAACTTTGAAGATTGCAAATTTTACTCAAATGATAACACTTGTTTCATTGGATTGCTTAGTTAAATGTATCATGTAAGTTTTGATTAATTTGAACTTAAGGAGTTTACTTCTGATGGCAGAATTTGCTCACATGCTCACGGCTATGAGTCCCTATTTGCATCTTTTATCTTAAAAGTTTGTCCATGTACTTTTTTGTTATCCTTATTGTTTGATAAAACTGGTTATGGTCAAAATATGGCATCGTCAGGCACAATGATTTTAGTAAGCAGCAGAGTTTTCTTGCAACTTTGATCCCTGAAAGTTGGATACCTTTGTTCACATGTAATACCTTTGTTCATATATATATTATAAGAAACAGGAAAGTTACCTTTGCTAATTTTTTTAAAACGCCATTGTTGATTAACTCTGGCCATTCCCAGATACATCTTCTCCTTATATCACCTTGTTTGCTGAATAACAGAACATAAAGTATATACCTACAAACTTTACAGTAACAGGAGTAACAAAACCCGATACTGAAACAAAACGATCTTCTGTTGATAATGCTAACAAAGTAGAGGGTACATGTTATAGAAATACAAAGAACCAAATACAAAATACAATCCCTCACACACACACACACACACTTAAATACAAACATATATATCCACACACACGTAAATGCAAATATATATCCATACACACACCCCACGTATATACCTACAAATACAAACTTAAGTCCTACAAATACACACGTATATACCTACAAACTTAACTCAAATGAAAAGATTTAAGTCGTATTCATTAAGCTTACTGCAATTTGATCTCGTACTTCATCCATTTCCAATGATAGTAAAGCTTCATCTCTTCTACATTACTGTCATCTGGTTGATTCTCTTCATAAACGAAATCATCTAGATTATTCTCGACCCTTTGAAAATGTAGATCACGCTTACGATGCTTCCTAATGTAGTTATGGAGCGCCATTGTAGCAATAACTATTTTCACTTGCTTTGCAAACGCATAATTTGGCATGTCCTTCAAAATTTTTCATTTTTTCTTCCAGACACCAAATGTGCGTTCAATGACACTTTGAAGAGAAGAATGTGCTTGGTTAAATACCTCTTTATAGCCAGTTGGTCGACGACCCATTCGAAATTGTTCTAAATGGTATCGTTCTCCTCTATAAGGTCCAAGAAATCCTTTTAATTGTGGATAACCCGCGTCAACTAAATAGTATTTACCTATTGAGATACAAACACAAAGACTTAGTAATTAATAAAACAGAGTTCTTATGAATATAGAAGAGGTTTTAACCTTCTGGTGGTTTTGGAAACTTCAAACTTGTACGGCGTAGTGCTACTAAGAATATTCTTGTATCATGAGCACTACCTTCCCAACCTGCATATGCATATGTAAATTTCATATTGAAATCACAGGCAGCCATCCCATTTTGGGTTGGCACCCGCTTTCTACCAATAAATGGGACTTGATCTTCTGGTCGTATTATAGCTGGAACGTGTACGTCATCTATTGCACCTATACAGTTCTAAAAAGAAGAAAGTTCTATGTTTAAAATGAATACTTGAAATAAGGAAGGAAACATATTATGAACTAAGAGAATCCCTTAAAATGAGGCATATATCTACAATCCACTAATATCTCTTGAGGCACTCCACTAAACTCTGGATCATCAAGCTTTATAACATCCATACTCATACGACAGACAATGTCTAGAACATACTCAAAATATCTACTAATTGTTTCACCAGAGTGTTAAAATCGTTCTTGTGTTGAACGATTTCCCGCACCCTGACCTAAAATGAACAAAAACATTCCGACTATTTCAAACGTGGATATATTTCTTGATCCCTGTAATCCGTAATTACATTGCAAATCATTACGTAGGGACATAAATACATCCTTATCCATTCTAAACATTATATAACTTCTAATTTCATGTCCGCCTAATAATTCCATTACCCACATGTTTCCAGTTTGAGTAGAGTTCATACAAGGATTTTTGTGAATATACTTATTATAATATTGTTTAATGATGTGTGCAGTAACACAAACAAGTTGTAAACTTAGCTGGGTAATATTATCAGACATCCCAGCTAATAATGAAGAAACCTGCATGTAAACAATGTTCAAATGAAATAATAGAAAATATCAATGTCTGATGGATAAAAATAGAGTACAATATTCAATATAATGTATTCGAAAGCATGGAAAAACAACATTATGGTACATAATTAATGAAAGCCGCACTAAAATATTACTCATAGTAAAGGAAGACTTAAGGGACACTCAATGGAATTTAAGAGGATGATCCTAGGCCGTGCTCAAACTTAAACCAGTTGAGCTGCAACTCAGGTCGTTTCAAAGCAAAAAATGACTCTCTTTTAATCGTGTCTGCGCACAAGTGGACAGCAAAAAAATACAACTCGCTCCCACTCTCTAATCCAGGTAGAGATTCAAGGACTTCAACAAGTCGTGTCATGCTATAATCTGGTCCTTTACTTTGTGCAATGGATGATCCGGTACTAATAGTCTCCACTACGGTGACAAGGCGCTCAATTTGTTGAGACAATTTGGCCGCACCGCCAACTTTATCCTTGCCTTTCCCTCTTTTGAATTTCTTTTGTCCTTCTTCTAGCTCGATTGGACGCTTCTTCTTAGGGTCCTGTGGCCTCTCTCTTCCAATAGGTGCATCTGACGATCCACTACTCTCAAGTTGTTCAAGTGGGGATATCATTTCATTTGCTATTTTATCATCCTCACATGGCATCTGTCCAGATGCGGGTGTCCAAGCATACACCCCTGTGGCCACAGTATTAGTAAACATCCTATTCAACTTATCCTCAAACTCTGGTTCAATTCCCCGCGTGCGAAACTTCGCTGCGTTAGGATGAATCTGTAAAAATACTTTAATAAATTAAACCTGCCACACACTAAATGTACACACTATCAATAATGTGCAACTTCATTCGTATATTGTTTGTATACCTGCAATTTATTATGCCACCATTCCTCAGATGCATCAATAGTGTTCTTTTTATTGTTCCAACCTAAACCAGTTTCCTTCCCAACAAGTTCCTTCCAAAGTTTCCAATCATTCTTCAAAGCATCCCACTTATTCTTCAATTGTGTTCTTTTATACACTCGTTTGGTTGCTTCGTTAAATTTTCGAATTACATTTTCCCATCCAACTTTGTCAAGATGTGTCCCAGGTCGGTGTCCACCTTCAACCTCTTTGATACACAAATCACAAAAAAGCTGTATTGCCTCGGTATCCCATATCGCTTTACCTTGTGCTGTACTACCCTCCATTTGAACAAATGATGACTGAAAGTGCTACCACCATTATAAACCCAACGCATATTTATAGATAATAAAAATAACTAAAGCAGCTTAAGGCTTTTTTAAGCAAATGATAATGAACAAATAGCTAACCAATATTTAACCACAAGAGTGTCAACCTCCATTCTTGCTAGTATTGCAATTGAATGGTAAAAACGAATAGAACGGTAAAAATGGCAAATGATCAAACAGTTTAAGCTGTAAATAAATAAGATAGATAAATCTAGATATCGTCCCTCGAGAAAGGGTGTTATCAAATACCAATATTATAACTATATTATTTAGAAAGTCACAATGTTCAGAATTGCAATAAGTAACAATGACAAAAATTAATTGCTAATAACACAATTGAATAAACTTAGTAAAATCAATGGTGAAGGTTCTAGAGCTTGGATTTCTTCAATTGGTTTCCAATGATTAATTGACAATGAACCGGCTTGGCATGCATGAATCAAACGAATCACAGTTTATTGCCTATATAACTCTATATAACTCTATGTAACTCTGTGATTATATCTCTAATTTCAATGACGATCTGTGTTTATATCTCTATATAACTCAAACCCCAAGTTTATTGTCTTAATGGTCAGATATCATATTTCACTTTTCAGTTCTTCATACAATATCTCAAACATATAAATAATGGCCATTCATTCACAAGAATCAGATCTAAGACAACAAATTGATATGCTGAAAATCAATCACACATTCATTCAATAATCAATCAAGAAATCCCAATTGAATCCATCCAAACCCTAGACAAGAGAACTAATTCCACATACTACTAATAAAGATCATGTCTAAATCATGAATAATAAATAAAATAGAAAAACAAAAACTAGGTTTTCAAATTCCAAGAAGAAGGATGAAAAATTGGTCATGTTCTTCTCTCTTACGGTTTTTTTTTTCTTAATGTCTTTCATTTTTTTGTTTAATTTCATTAACATCAGTTGCATTTCAAATGGTTGGGCATAGGTTCTCGGAGAACTGCAAAAAAGTTTCCATTTCACCAAACATGGAATAATTCTGATCTTATTACAGAACTGTCATGTCGTACGGGCAACTCTAGTTTTGTCGTACGGGGAGAATGAGCAAATATGGTATATATAGACTATATGCTATAATCCGGGAGGATTTTCAAGTTCTTTTTTGTTATTGATTCTTGTTTTTGTCAGAAAAACTTTGGGTCAATTTTGTTGAGGCAGACCTCAAAGTTTTGATCTTTCTCGTTTCTATTTGCCCTTTTTTAAGTGGCAAACTCAGTTTGTACTTGAGCACTTTAGCTACTATATATATATATATATATATATATTGATATTCATACTAACGGAGCCTATGCCCAGATGAACCAAAACACCAGAAACAGTTCATATACATTACAGTAAAAAAACTGAAAAATTTATCCTATAATCTCAGCTTTTGCACAACCGTTTGTCATCGAGATATATTCAGCAATAAAGATCAACATAAGGAAAAGGGTAATGCAGCGATTAGCAATTTCAAGGAACTCAACAAAACAGATTCGAAGTAATCTGGAAAAAAAAATTTACGAGATCAAATGGCTATCGAAGAACAAAATTTTGTACAAAATCTGGAAACCCAAATCGACATTGGAAACCACCAACACCAAATCGACATTCAAAACCCAAATTTCATCAAGCCGTACCAAATCGACATTAAAAAAAAAGTTCAATCGAGCACTTACAAATGCAGAGATTGCGAGCTCCAACCAGATCCGCCGGTCTCAGCCAGCGACGAACGGAGATTTTGGGGACTCCACCGCCGACAATCGCAGGAGATAAACTGAGAGAGGGCGTCCGAGAGAAAGAAGAAAAATAAACGGAGGAAGAGAGCTTTGGCTAAGAGAGCGAGGTTGAGGCTGAGAGAGGCTGAGGGAGGGTGAGGCGAGAGAGCACGAGAGGAGGCTGAGGCGAGAGAGCACGAGCGGAGGGAGGCGCTGAGAGTTTCAGGGAGGGGCTGAGGATGTGTGCACGAGGACGAGGAAGAGATGGGTTATTTTGGGAATAACCAAAATTTCATTAATGGCTAAGTTTGGATTCCCGTACAATCTGAAATCAGAAGCAGCAAGTGAGCTGCTTCTGATTTCAGATGAAAAATAGCTTCTGACTTCTTTAAAAATCTATTTTTATGTGTTTACCAAACACATTTTTGAGCTTTAGCCGGAAAAAAAAGTGCTTTTGGCTTCCCAGAAGCATTACCAAACGAAGCCAAAGTCACATCTTATTTGAATTAAAAACTCGAATCAGCGAACTAAACGGGCCTCAAGGCCTTGTTTATTTCACATATTCGAGTTTTCAATTCAAATTTTATTACAGTTAAAAGTTTTCGTACAAAATCATATTTAACTTTTTTCTGGCACAGTTAAAACTCTCATATAAAGTCACATCTCAACTCGAATCAGCAAATTAAACGAGGCCTAAGACTCATCTTTTTCCCCTTACATCAAACAAACAGATCACCAAGGTTTGGCTTCAGGTGAAATTTTCCCTTTAAGTAAATCCTATATTTACCCTTAAGTTTTCGATTATCCATACAATATCCCTCAGGTTTTAAAACTATTCTAAACGAAGTAAAATATAACTTTAAGAGATCAAAGTGTTATAAATTCTCATCAATATTTAAACATTAAATATTAATAACTAAGAAACTAAATACAGAGGAAAAAAGGGTAAAATTTTCAATAAAGTAATTTTATGTAAGAAAATCATAATTTAACAGAATAGACTAATCTAACTTCACATGTTATCTCGCATATCCATCGTTGATACATAACTTATGGATTTGGACTAGCCAAATAGGTCATGTAATACACTAAATCTTGCTTCACAGTCATCTAAACACGTTGTCTTTTTTTTTTCTTGATTTTATTTTGTATTAAATTTTAAGTTATCAAAACTTTACATTCAATGACTAAAATACTATTTAAATAGTTATTATTGAGGTTATTTTTAGTATTTTAAAAACTTTGACAAGTTAAAAGGTTTTTTTCGCTCTTTTGAAAAAATAGAGGGATAATCTTAGTTTAAAAATATTTGTGATATTTTTTGGATTATAAAAAATATAGAGGTATACTTTGGATTTAACTAAAATTGAAGTGATACTTTTTGATAAATGTTACAATTTTTTTTAGCAATTTTACTCATAAATCTTACTATCCTCTCCTCTCTTTGTAATGGTTTGGGCGGCCGTGAATTTCGAAACGTTAACCTTTTATAGCATTATATCATTAATTTTTAAACTCATCAAATATATACCTTCAGATAATGTTCAATATACTGTTATAATATTTTTATATGGACTTTCATAATCATAATAATTCACTCTGTAATTAATTAAAATATTTTATGGACAATTGTGTTAATATGAATTAATTAATGCATGTATGTTAAATATTAGTCTATAATGGGATAAAAAATTATTTTATTGACTCACTTGAGGCATATGAACTCACTCTTTCTAAATATTTAGTCAGCTCATTAAGTCAAATTTCCTCTCTATCAATAATTTTGGTTGAGGCCCAACAAGGCCCAATTGCCTATGGTCGCAGCACACAAACTAGAGGGAAGAAAAAGTTTCTCCTGCCGTGTATAGGTATGCCCGTGGGAGCGGAGAGAGGCAGAGAAGAGAAAGAGTTCAAGAATTCTTCAAGCCCCTTTGATTTTTCAGGTCATTCAAGCACCAATTCCGGCCAGTCGTTTTTTGGCAACCATGAACGACCCTGTTCTTATGCCATGTGGAGGAGGTAATCCTAGAACCATATGCTTCAAAATCCATTTGACAATGCATTTTTGGACTTGATTATTGTTTGATCTCATTTATAAGTATTGAGAGCCCATTATTTCTAACAATTGGTATCATAGCCTAACTTGTTAGATTTGAGGCTATAATTTTTTTTTTTGGTTTACGGCACATTCATGCTCCTCCATGGGGTTTTGGTTTTTATGAGTTTTTGAGTGAAATTGATGTTTGAAAACCAAGGAGAATGAAATTTGGAGCAAAATCCATCTAAGAACGTCAAAAATGGACCACCGGAGCTCAGTTTTCCAACGGGTCGGGTCACGGATCCGTTCGGATCTTTTCTACAAAAACTAGAGCTTAAGGAAGCTCCAAACAACATGTTGTTTCATCCTTGCGAAAAACGACATGTCGTCGTATTGGTGAAATGACATGTCGTTTCCTATAAGTCCAAAACGACATGTCATTTTTGGGGACCCAAAAAAACAAGGGACGCGTCAGCGCGCATGTCAATCACGCGTCAGCATCTAGGTGGCGCGCGTGGGACCCATTTTTGTGCCAAATTCTGCCCTATTTTGTGATTTTAAGTCTGTTTTGACCGCCGTTGCGCTCCGTTTTTCATTTCTTACCCAATTAAATGATTTATTTTGGGTTTGGGCCACCATAAAATTATGTTTTTAATATTTTTATATTATTGATTGTATATTTTTATGGGTGGCTAATTCTCACAATTTTTCAAACAAACTTTTTCTTGGGCATTTTGCATGTAATTTGTTTGATGATTGACGCCATAAAATTTTATATTATGTTGTTATTATTATATGGCATATTTAATTGAAAGAATTCGACAATAGTGAATGTTTATGTACTTACATGTCGTGAGTCTAAACATGTTAAATTGTTTGTATATGTTACGGAGCTCTCCCACAAAATTTAACATTTCCTTTTGAAAAAAGGCATTGGGATATACACTCCTTACATGGATGCACATGAGCTACCAGAAAATATTTTTATTTAAATATTTGTTTATTGTAATAATTTTTATATATTTTTTGGGTAGTTTTAATTCTCTCTATTTTGAGACCTAAAATTTTAGCGCATGTTGTTACTCCATATTATATGGTCATATTTTATTTGTTCTCCCACATAATTTGATATTTTGGTAAATAAAATTTAGACATATAATGTGGATGTTTGTTCAAATTTTGGAATGCCCATTTTGTGTTTAATGTTTTAATGTCTAATTATTTGCATAGGCATACATGGTCTCTTTTGTGTTAAAGTGAGAATGAAAATTTTAATTAGAAGCTCATGTGCAATTATAAAGCTTAAGCTATAAGTTTATCCATAATTTATTTATTACTGCTATCATTATTATTTGATATATTATTTTATGTGAGTATCATATTTTTTGATTATACTATCTAAGTGGGAGAAAATTAGAAACATTTTTTGTGGATTAGCATAATCACTAACTCACATACTATTATCAAATAATAAATTATGGGATTATATGGATAAACTTAATTTGTTGATTATGCTCCGAAAGTCCATACGGGTAATAAAATTATCCTATCGATAGTTTTATTGCTTTGTAGGGCGCTTGAATCTTGTTGGCGCTTAAGCTTGTTGTCTTTATCCATGTATTTTGTTTACATATTATTATTTGACATTTTGCATTATATGAGTATCATGTTTTTTATTATGCCGTCCAAGTGGGAGAATATTGTGAATGATTATGTGTGGACTTGTATAATCACTAAACTCATATTATGGTCAAATAATTTATTAGAGTGTTAAGGATAAAGGTATGTATTTACCATATTGTTAAGATCCATACGGGCAATTAAATTATCTTATCGATAATTAATTGTTTGGTAGGATGCTTAGACCGGTAAAGGAAGTTTGTTGGATGTCATGAACTGCATAATCTTTACTACCCTATCGGTGGTGGATTGATGCATTTAGTTGTGATGTTTGATGAATTGTCCTTACCTGCTAAAGAGTTCTATTCTTGCTCAACAGACTCTAGCACACAATGATCATATTGGTTTGGATCATTGGGAAGGCTAAGTAAAGGGCAAATTGCATGATCTTGTTTTACATGCATATTGTTCGTTGCCCATGTTGTTTTCTTTAGCCTTGAGCAATCCTTGCATATTCGCTATCTTGACTTAAATGAGACAAGTTATTACATATGGTATGAATCTGTTAATGATGAAATGGACATAGCCTTGAGAATGGATGTGTTTCCTAGCTCCACTAATGTGTTGAGAAACTCTATGATGAGTGGGAGTATATGGATAACACCGAGGCAGTAACATCTCAATTTTAGGTTGAGACTGACACTAAAATTAGCTTTATGGAGAACGTTATTGATAAATGCATATGTGTAAGGTCAATGAGAGCAGTTTCATGTTTCTATTTTTTATGTCGGTGACAACTTGCTCGAGCCTAATGATTCTGACCTGTTGGTTGAGACGAATAGCATGTCGCCTAGTCACTTTGGTTTGAGAATCTTGAAAAAGCCTCTTATGTTTTAGGCATGTAGATTCTCCGTGACAAGGATAAGTGCATTTTCTGATCGTCTTAGAGAACCTATATTGTTCTTGTTTCGAACAGGTTTAGTATGCATTCTTCCATAATCATAATAATTCACTCTCTAATTAATTAAAGCATCTTATAGATAACTGTGTTAATGTGAATTAATTAATGCATGTATGTTAAATATTAGTCCATAATGGGATAGAAACTTATTTTATTGACTCAGTTGAGGCATATGAACTCACTCTCTCTAAATATTTCATCAGCCCATTGGGCCAAATTTCCTCTCTATCAATAATTTTGATTGAGGCCCAATTACCTAAGGTTGCAGCACAAAATTAGAGGGGAAAATTTTTTTCCCCTGCCGTGTATGTGTGTGCCCGTGGGAGTGGAGAGAGGTAGAGAAGAGAAAGAGTTCAAGAACTTTTCAAGCCCCTTTGATTTTTCAGGTCATTCAAGCACCAATTCCGGCCGGTCTTGAATGTTTTCCGGCAACCATGAACGACCCATTCTTATGCCATGTGGAGGAGCTAATCCTAGAACCATATGCTTCAAAATCCATATGACAATGTATTTTTGGGCTTGATTGTTAGTTGATCTCATTTATGAGTATTGAGAGCCCATTACTTCTAACATATACAAATTCAAATAATGTTCAATATACAAATTCATACTTTTATTATTCAAACTCAATTTTGACATTAAAAAGAAAAAAAAAAACTAAAACACTTTCAATGGAAAAAAATAGAAAATAAATAGAAAGTAGTCTAGAAAAGAAGACAATGAAAACAGAAAAACCCAGTATTGGGAGATTTTTTACCTTTCATATTTTTTGACTATTTTTTATTTTTGTATTCGAGGGTACTTTAGTTATTATAAAGTTAAAATTGAGTATTGACCAAGAGAGTGTATGAATCTGTGTATTAAATAAAGATTACACAGATTCGTGTCATGGTTTGAATCATGGTTCGTGACTCGCTATAGTATTTTCTCTCACAAAAAACATACGTAAACCGAGAATGATTCTGAATCATAATTTTGAATCTATAAACCAAACGTCCACTAAATTCATAAATGTCCCTTGAATTTTGAAACCGGTTTCAAGAAGTAGTTTAACAAGGATTCATTTTATCCCATCAATTATGTACACCAACTCAAAATATCTCCTACATTTCATAAAACTGACAAAATAATGACGCGACACTACTTGAACTTTTATAAATGCCCCCAACCTATTAGTTTTAAGCCAATTTACCTCCTAAATTTTAATTTTTGTGTCAATTTGCTCTCGTCTCCTAATTCTTTTAAAAATCAAGGGGTAAGTTGACACAAAATCAATAGCATGAAGAGTATTTATTAGATAACATAGTTTATTTTGAATCATTTTTCATAATTTAAAGGCCGAAATGAACCATTTTTAAAATTTGGAGATATTGAACAGGATACAAAGTTTAGAGGGTATTTATAAAGTTTATCGTTAAATAAAATATGAAGGGTGTACATTTCATAAGATCAAAAATTAAAGGTGTACTTTTTTATCAATAATAAACTTAAAACACATGGTACCAAACAAACAAGTAACCCATTTTGACATCTTTATAAAAATTTTCCTCTCCAATTTTGTAGTAAAATTGGAAAAATTGTGACTGTTTCCTCTCGATTCTTGGAGAGCAAATCCCTTGAGATTAAACAACAAACCATCAGAGGACTCCAACATCGATTGATTGAGACCAAACTGCAAAGCTACCATCAAGATGTCTCTAATATATCGACTCTTGACTTGAAACTTCGATCGAAAGAGACATCGAACTTGACATGCGATCAATATTGAAAACTCGAGGCCTCACTTCGAGTGAATTGCCAAAAGTCGAACCTGCAAAACGATAGTCATTTCTAATATGAAAATTCTTGAATATTAAAAAACTAAAACCTCCTGTTTGGTTCATCTATTTGAACTAAACAATTTGATTCAAATTGGCCTCAAAGATTTAAATTAGTGTTTGATTTAAAAATAAGTAGGAGCCATTCATATATACCACCAACCACAAATTTGAGCTTTTGATTTTGGAATTTACTGCTTCCCCCCTAAATTCAACAATCTAGATAGTTATTAAAAGCTCAAACACAATTATTTTTTACTTTTTTTTCTTCAACTTCAGGCATAAAAATATCATAACTTCTTCATTTCAACTCCAATTGAGATGTTTTTTTTTTCCTATGTGTTTAGAATAAAGAGAAGAACAAGTCCTTATCGGCCATATTGCATATTTAAATGCGTCATTTACAATGGTTTACCAATTTAGATTCTACAATTCAAACATAAAATATTCAAATTACAACAATTCGTACTCGCAAACCAAATACGGCTTAACTAACTGGTGACATAAATAAATCAAAATGGATCCAAGGAATTCTTCTCATTAACCGCATTACCTATGAGTGGAAGTCATGGTTCCCAATTTTCCATCCTTTACTCTCCAACTAGTTAGTTTGCTTGTTTTTCTAAAATTCTTTATGCGTTGGCAATGCAAATTATAGGGCCTGTTTGTTAGCATTTCCGTTTTCATTTCTCACATTTTTCGAAGCAAAAAATTGAAAACGGAGCCAAAAAACATGTTTGGAGAAGTTTGTGTCAGAAAACAAAAACAAAAATGTTTTTGTCGTTTTCCGGAATTTTGAAAACGGAAAAAATCCGTTTTCATTTTCTTGTTTACATTTTTGGTTTCCTTCTTTCTTCCTCGATCGTCCTCCCCCGTTTCTCCTTCTTCGATTTTTTCTTCCCCTTCAGCCGAGCTCTTCTTCCTTCTTCCCTTCCCTTCTTCAGCCGAGCTCTTCTTCCTTCTTCCCTTCCCTTCTTCAGCGAGCTCTTCTTCCCGGCCGAGCCCCGGCGTTCTTCTCGCCCAAGAGTCGCGTTGTTTGCTTCTCACCGGAGCACCTCCGTTCGCCTGAGCTCCTCCGGTCTCTTGTTGCCCAATCTGCGTCGTTCTCCGTTTTCTCACCGAGGTATGCCCCTAGCCAAAAATGTTTGAACGTGTTTGATTTTCCGATCGATTTGGTTGAGCAATTTATTTTTTTATTTTTTTATTTTTCTTTTCCGTTGTCTCGCCGTTTGATTTGCTATATTCAACCAAATCGGTTGCTGTTTTCCGTTTGATTTGGTGTTTGTTTTTCTATCCTATGCTTGATCTGATCTGGTTTTTTCTGTTTTTTTTTCTTTTTCCCCTGGAGGCCCCCGTTGGGGCTGATACAGCCCCTGGGGGCCTCCCATTGGGGCTGTATCAGCCCCTGGGAGGCCCCCCCGTTGGGGCTGAATTAGCCCATGGGGGCCTCCCTTTGGGGCTGAAAATCAGCCCCCATCAGCCCCAATGGGGGCTGATTATCAGCCCCCGTTGGGGCTGAATCAGCCTCTGGGGACCTCCCTTTGGGGCTAGCCTGGGAGGCCCCCAATGGGAGCTGAAAATCAGCCCCAATGGGGGCTGAAAATCAACCCCTGGGGCCTTCTTATGAGGCTGGCCTGGGAGGCCCCCAATGGGGGCTAAAAATCAGCCCCCATCAGCCCCTGGGGGCCTCCCTTTGGGGCTGGCCTGGGAGGCCCCCAATGGGGGCTGAAAATCAACCCCAATGGAGGCTGAAAATTAGCCCCCATCAGCCTCCCTTTGGGGCTGGCCTGGGAGGCCCCCAATGGGGGCTGAAAATCAGCCCCCATCAGCCCCTAGGGGCCTCCCTTTGGAGCTGAAAATCAGCCCCCATCAGCCCCCAATGGGGTTGATTATCAGCCTTGATGGGGGCTGATTTTTAACCCCCATCAACCCCATTGGGGGATGAAAATCAGCCCCAATGGGGGTTGATTTTCAGCCCCCATCAGCCCCATTGGGGGCTGATTATCAGCCCCCATCAGACCCTGCGTGTGTCTGTGTCTGTGTGTGTGCATATACTTTACAAATTGACATTTATTTTAATTGCTAAAAGTGTTATTTTAGATGTGTGATAAGGACGATAATACGAAATGGCCGGCCGCAATTGAGGATTTTTATGTAGAACTGATATACGAAAAGTCAAAGATTGGGATGCAAACATCCACTCTGGACAAGAAAACATGGATGAAAATTGCTAATGAAATAGCACTTAAGTTTGGTAAGCATTTCACGTCAGACCAACTTAAAGCAACATGGAATAGGCTTAGACGTAGCACGAGGGAGTTTAAGGCATTAATTGAAGCAACAAGGTTTGGTTGGGATTCTGAGGCTAACACTGTCACAGCTGAAAAAGAAGTATGGGATTCATATGTGGCGGTAAGTTTTGAGCATTAACATCTTATGTTATATGAAAGAGTTGAATTGGTGTTTGGATTGCACATGAGTATTTACTCTTGTTTTCTTTATAATGTCAGAAACATCCTGAGGGTAAGAAATTCAAGAAAGGGGGTTTGCAGAACTTTGCCCAACTTTCACAGATTTTTTTTGGGACTATTGCTACTGGACAGGGGTCAATGAATGCACATACTGCCGTTAATGTTTTGAATGCGGCGAAAAGGGCAGCCACACAACCGGAAGAGGTGGAGGAGGGTACAGGGGACTCGGATGAAATCCGGGGTGCAGAAGATAATAGAAACAGACGGTCTCAGGGTCCTACTACTCGATCCAAGAAGAAGGGCAAGAACAACAGTGCAGTTGACGCGGCTATAGAGGCTTTGGCAAAGAGTGCTACCATACGTAGTGAGACATCTGTTCAAAAGGTTGATCTGTTTTAGCAATATTTAGTTGATAGGCAAGCCCGTACTATGGCATTAGTCGAGGCTCAGAAAGAGGATCCAACTACAAGTATTAAAACCTGTATGGATTTGCTGAATGAGTATGGGGAGTATTTAGACGACAATGCGTATACTAAGGCAGCGCACCAGTTGGCGGTTGACATTTCCCTTAGGAAGATGTTTGTGAAAATGTCCGCTTGTCGTCATCTTTCATGGATTCGAAGCCTGTAGTTTAAATGATTATTGTGTTGTTTTCTTTATTTGTTTCCTCTCGGACGTATGGTTTTTTTTTAAGTATTGTTGAGCATGTACAACAGATTTTCCTCTTGGACAAGTGTTTGTTAGAGTTTGTTATTTGTTTTTAGTCGGATTGAATTACATTGGAGTTATTCGTTTGATTAGTTAATGTTATATGGATGTTTGATTAGTTCCAGTCTTGGTTCATTTTTTAGGTTAATATGGATTCAGATAGTGAGAATGATGCTAGAGCTGTTGACTTTCTCCAGTCATCAGATGATGATGAACAACAACAACATTATATCCAATTATTGATGTCGATTGGAAACAGACAAACTGGGCAACCTCGTCATAATTCTGCGTTAACAGGACGAGAATATGTTTTAGAACAATTACATGGACATCCCGAAAATTTGTTTGAAATGTGTCGTATGCATCGAGACACGTTCGAAGCAATTGTTCAGTTAATTCGAGGCCGCAATCTACTGCCTACTTCAAGTATTTCAGCAGAAGAATCTCTAATGATGTTCTTAAAACTGGGCAACCTCGTCATAATTCTGCGTTAACAGGACGAGAATATGTTTTAGAACAATTACATGGACATCCCGAAAATTTGTTTGAAATGTGTCGTATGCATCGAGACACGTTCGAAGCAATTGTTCAGTTAATTCGAGGCCGCAATCTACTGCCTACTTCAAGTATTTCAGCAGAAGAATCTCTAATGATGTTCTTAAGAACGGTTGCTCACTCAGATCGCAATAGAGAGATACAAGATAGATTTTGTCATTCTGGAGAGACAGTACACCGGCATTTTAATAATATACTTACCGCATTGTCTGCGTTAGCACCTCAAGTTATAAAACTACCAAATATGAACATTGTCCCCCCAGAGATTCGACACAACCCTAAGTACTGGCCATGGTTTAAGGTACAATCTGACTCTCATCAGATACTACTAATATGACAAATAATTTTAAATTAATCGTAACTCACGCCTTATGTATTTTAATAGGATTGTATTGGTGCAATAGACGGTACACACATGATGGTTGTCCCACCTGCACATCAACAGACAGTCTACAGAGGAAGAAGACATTCATGCACTCAAAATGTAATGGCGGCGTGTAGTTTTGATATGCTATTCACTTATGTCAATACCGGATGGGAAGGATCAGCTGCTGATTCCAGAGTGTTAACTGAGACTATGAGAGATCCAGATGACCCATTCTTTGCGCCTTTTTGGCACCATTTCGCGGTCAGAGGTACCATATTCAACAGTTTAGAAATGGTAGTCAACCAACGGGGCCACAAGAGTTATTCAATTATTATCACTCTTCACTGTGTAATTGCATAGAGAGGTGCTTTGGGGTCTTGAAAGCAAGGTTTAAAATTCTTAGGCATATGACCAATTATTGGATGCCAAGACAAAATGTTATACCAATAGCTTGTTATGTGATCCACAATTTAATTAAGATGCACGCGCGAGATGATCCTCTATTTAGACAATATGAGGTCGATTTGCCCGTAGAAGATATTGAGGGAGAACAAGAAGGGCAACAGGAACAACAACATGGTATGGATGCACAAGAAGCAGAAACATCTGAAATGGGTGGTCGGCAACAACGTAATTACATGGTTAATTTTAGGGATCATCTAGCTAATCAAATGTGGGATTCGTATAGGCGACAATAATTTAAGCTAATATTGTAATTTCCATATTTTATTAATTATTAGTGTTTTTATTTGTGATTCAATTATTATTTATTTAATATATTAAATACATGTTTTCAAAAATGAAACCACCAAACGTAGTTTCAGTTTTTTTTTAAAACTGAAATCAATCTCTAAATAAAACTACCAAACGCATTTTCAGAAATAATTCAAAAATGAAAATGAAAACGTTTTCATTTTCATTTTCGTACAGAAAACAAAAACGTTTTGGAATCAATTCCAAACGCACCCATAAGGTTTCCCTTTTGCGGGTAGGGCTAGGGTTGGGATTCAAATCCCAAAATTTACTCCCTGTTGAGGATTTTACGCCGTGCTCTTTGTAAATATATTTTCTTAAAAAAATAATTTGTAGGTTCTAATTATTACAATTATGCAAAGATAATGATGAACTCAAATATAAATAAATGCAAATACATATAATTAGTTAATTTTTTTCATCTAATTATGCATGTTATAGATACACACTAGTTGAACTCCACGTGAAAAGCACGTGGAAAGTAATCTGTTAAGTTATAATTAACTAATTATCATGTTATTATTAAAAACATATAAAATCTGAATATAAACCAAAATAAGAAACAAATAAGTTTTAAGGCAAGAAGCCAAGATAAAGCCAAAAAAATGACTAAAATGAATAATTAAATATCATTTTAGGGCAAAAGAAACCAAAGTGAAAAAATAAAGTTTTAGGAAAAAAAATAAAAAAAAAGGGTCAAAAAGACAAAAATGAAGAAATAACTAAATTTTAGAGTAAAAGGAACCAAAACAAAAAATAAAATAAAATTTTTGGAAAAAAATAAAAAAAAAAGTCAAAAAAGGACAAAATGGAGAAATAAATAAGTTTTAAGGCAAAAGGAGCCAAATTTAAAAAAAATAAAGTTTTAGGTAAAAAATAAAAAAGATGTAAAAAAGGACTAAAATGAAAAAATAAATAAGTTTAAGGACAAAAGAAACAAAAAAAAATGGAAAAATTTCAGGACAAAAAGTAAAAAAATAAAATAAAATAGGTAAGTTTTAGGGTAAGAAGCTAAGAAACATTGTCAATAAAAAACTAAAAGGGAAAAATGAATAAATTTTAAGGCAAAAGGAACCAAAATGAAAATGAAAATAAAATTTTAGGACAAAAATAAAAAATAAAATGTTAAAAGGACTAAAATAAAAAAATGAATAAGTTTTAGGATGAAAAATAAAAATGACCTAAAATAAAAGACTCAAAAAAAATGAAAAAGTTGTACACTTTCAACCAAAACTAAGTCGTTTTGATTAAAAGTGCACTATTTAAAATACATTTTCTCACTTTAATTAACACTAAATGAGTAATAAACAAAAAAAGAAGAAGGGGTTGACAGCCGAATGAGTTTGAGTTGAAAAATGTAATTAAAAAAAAATTACAGTCAATCTGAAGTTATAAATAGTATATGATTATTAGTTAGCCTCGGCAACTTTGTAACACTACAACCATAAGAATAAACACAGTTATTGCAATGTATAGCAAGAATGATATGAATTTGTCTTCCTATGCTAAGAATATGGTCTTTAACTTTTTTTAGGTGCGGATTTCCGCGTTGAATGATAGGTTCACACGGTTCAACTGAGGTGGTGCGGCTCTCTCTCCTTGATCTGCTTGTGTTGCTCGAATTGATTGAAAATATGACTTTTATGGCTTCTTTTTATTTAGCTTTTTACACTGCTTTCATTTGTAAATAATTAAGCAAAAAATAGATAAATTTCAATTAAAAAAATATTATGAATAAAAATAATATAATTGTTTAATTAAATCGTAAATATTTTAATATTATATAAATTAAAAGCAGTATTTAGGGTGCATTTTAATGCACTTATTAGCGGGGACAGTCACCGCTAAATGACAGAAAGAAAAAAGAACGTGGTGAGGATAGAGCGGGAGAACCTTTGGCGGCAACGGTGATGACGATGATGCCGCTGTTAAAAGAAAGAGAGAAAAAAATTATTTTGGGTTCATTGAAACAAAACACACAGGAATAAAGAAAAGCCAAAGAACACCAAAAGAAAACAACTGGGAGTTGGGAAGGAAGCAACACCAGAAATGAGAGCGCGTTTGGAACTCGTTTTAAAATAATTTTATTTTTTATATGAAAATGAAAATGAAAACGTTTTCAATCTTAGACAGAAATCATTTTTAAAAATGTGTTTAGTAGTTTTATCAAGAGATTATTTTCAGTATAAAAAACTCATTAATGTTTCTTTCTCTCTGTGCTCGAGAGAGAAGAAAACGAAAATAAAAAATGAAAAACGACTAAAAGTCGTTTTTCATTTCTCGCTCATTTTACACTAAACCAAAACATCATTTTCATTTATTTTTTTATCTTTATTGCGCCAAACACCGTTTTAAAAACGTTTTCAATTTTTTCTTCCTTAAGAAACATGAAAAACAAAAACAGTATCAATTCCAAACACGACCGATATATCCCTTAGCTTTTGTCTTCCTTTGAGGCCTTAGGCTGTTGAACGAATTCTGCCTTGGAAAAATGAAAAATGAAAAATGAAAAATCATAGCCCCTAAGTCAACATGTTTCTAATAACCATTAAGTCAAATGCAAACAGCAATAATGACAAATTATGTGGAAAAAACCACTCAAAACTACACAAATTCGGACCAGCTGATCAACCCTATTTATATTAAAAACAAAACAAACAAAAAAATCGTATGAAATTTTAATTCAACACAACGAAAATTAATGGTTAAAAAATGTACGGTTTTACCTCTGCTATAATATTTTTTTCTAAAAAGAATTAAAATTTAAAAGTCATAATTAAAACCACTTATCTAAACCAATATACCAAACCTGCGCGTTCAAAACTGTACATTACTAATGCAACAAATTTACGAAAATTAATGGTTCAAAACTGTGCGCTACTAACAGATAAATCTTTGTACTCGGTCATATATAATTCTTCGAAGAACAGACATGATATTACCTTTTTTTTGCTGAGAAAACATGATAATACTTTACATCAAACGACTAAGACAATTTGAACTTTTGAACTAATAAAAGAAATGTGGCACTCAAAATCACCCTAGACTTGGTTAAACCAAACCACGTGGACCAGATTAGTATTACCTAAAAAGTAAAAAGTTTACTTTGGGCAAGATTTGGTTCAGGTTGCTGAGAACATCCACTTTTTAGTTTTTAAAAGCTATAAAGGACCGAGTTTTGTTTCAACTGCCAACAGTTTTCCATTCTTTCCCACCAAACCCAACTGCACTCATTAGTCATTACGTGGTCCTTCAAGAGTAGTTCAATTCCCATACATCAATCATAAATAGCCATTTTCAAACCAAAAAAATAATAATAATTACCTTCAAACAAAGAAATACAAAAAAAAAAAAAAAAAGAAGCAAATTACCTATTATCTGAAAGATCCCAAGGGTTACGCGCGTCCAAGAAAAAAACGACACATACCAATCCTTTTTTTTTTTTTTTTTTTTTTTGGGTCTCAAGAAGAGGCAAATACGAATCTAATATTCATTCGATGGGATCCACAAAGAAAGAACACGTATTGGACTCGTCATTCTTGTACCAGCTTTCACGGGCATACCCGCCCTTTTGCCTCACAAGCTCCACGTTTTGGATGCAACATCTTCTTCTTCTTTCTTTTTTTTTTTTTTTGCCAGAAGATACAACATCTATTTTGTGGTGTTTATTTTGGGTGATTTTTTAGTGCGTCTGAGATATTAATAAGTTAAGTTTTTTTAATTATTAAATATACATATTTTTAATTTTTATGTGATTTTATATAAATTTAATAGATAAAAAACTTTACTTATTAATATATTAATGTATCAGAAAATGTCCTTTTAAGAGACTCTTTTTAGTAATTCTTTCGATCAATAATGTTAATTTTTAACCGTTTAATTTAGTTAAAATCACATCAGATTAAAAATTATATAAAACATATACTTTTTAATACATATTTAATAATTAAAAAATAAAAAATTATTAATAATTTATTTTTCTTGTCTTACTAGAGAATCTCACTATTTTTAATTTGAGAATTTTCTGGTGGTGTTTGCATAAATATTTTAGTCTTTTTTATTGAAAAGTAAATATTTTTTAGTTTCAAGATTCAATTTGTGTTTAGTTGATGCACGAGTTGCTTTCAATGTATTTATCGTCATGGTTGGTTCAAGTGCTTGGGATGCATGTCTAAAAAAACATACTATTAATCTTATTTAATCATTAACAGTTAACACCAATGAATAATATTATTTCAATATCATATCGATATTATTTTTTTAATATGATTATTGAGTTTTGAAACTTATAAAAGTGAGCCTTTAGTTTTAAAAATGAAAAATTCTCTCGTACGTCTGTCGTACCAGTAAATTAAGTTTTTTTAATATTTAAATCTACGTATTTTTTTATTTTTTCATGATTTTATGCACATTTGACAAATTAAAAACATAACTTACCGATATATTGACGCATAATCTGAAAAAAAGAATATTGTAATGATTGAAATGATTAAATAAAGTAAACACTTCAATCAAAAATCAAATTTAAAAATTTTAAAAATGTTATATTTGACGTCAATTTTGGTACCAAGTATATCATAGGACAAATGTAACAAAAAAAATAGTATTATATTAGAGAGTAATTTTTCTACTCAAATGCTTAAATATGACATTCACACTACAATGGAGAGCTGCAAAAAGCTCTTCATTAATGTAAATTATAACATGCGAATTCATTCTATTTTACCTTAGAGGTATCAACCGGGCATGGACGGCCCAGCCTGCTACAACACAATATTCGGCCCAGTCTAGCCCTATATTGTTGCAGGTCGGGTTGGCTCGGCATGCCTGAAGGGCCAGGGTTGAGCCTCATCTATGAAGTCGTAACACGGGCACGACACTAGCCCGTAAAGGGCTCAGTCTCGTGAAGCAATTCGGCCACAATGTAATTTAATTATCCTTATATTTTATACTTATTTCACTCTTTTTTTGTAATGATTCATATTATTTCAATAAAATCACATCTTTTTGGGCATATGATATTACTTTTTAATTTCTTTTTTTATCCTTAAATCTGAAAATATAAAAATAAAATAAAATAAATTAATTTTAAAGTGGATCGGACTTGCTGGGTTGACCTACTAAAGACCTTAAAGGGCCGCACAATACGAAGGCCCTACAGGGTCGGGTCTAGTAGCCTGGCCCTAACCCTAAAGGACAAGAGTTGGGGCCAGGGCTGGGCCTAGGGTCTCTCCTCAGGCTTGACCTTGTACTGTAGGCACGACCCAAGCCCGTCTTAGGCCTGGTTGGCCCGGCACGGCCCTTTTGACACTTCTATTTTACGTGTCAATTTTTAGCTGGGGTAAAAATTAATAGTAATTAAGAGTGTTTTGTGTTTTTCTAATGTAGCTAGGGGTGTTCACGGACTGAAATTCACAGATTAAAGGTCAATTCGTAATCCAATCCAAACCTTTTGGATTAAGAAAATCTCAATTCGTGTCCGATCAAATACCTTTTCGAATTCAATTCAAAACCTATCGAATTTTACGGTTTAGATTCACGAAGTTCATGAATTACAACCTTTAAAATTAATAAATTATTAAACATCCATACAAAATAAAACACAACATAAAATCTTCATCATTTATCAATAACATTTAAAAAGTCAAAGTTTACAATATCCATAACCCAAATAAATATAACATAAAATCCTGTAACAAATTCTAAACTGTGACAACTCATTAATAATCAACCCAAAATGTTTTTTCCCCTCTTTTTGCATTTGAGTCAATCCTAAGGATTCATGATTGATAATAGTGTCGGATTAGATAAGGGGGAGACCTAATTAATTTAACGGTTGTGAAGCAATGTGAGGTCACCTTCAAGGGTAATATATTTATCCTCAACGCTAGTAATATAAGATTTTTATTTTTAATGTTCTTCAACTTTCTTTAAATTATATTATATGGGATATTATTAACTATTAACTAAAGTCACCTAAGCATGGATTAGAGGAATATCAGTTCAAATGCATGATCATAATTATCTTAGTGGGCGATAAAAAGGGCAAGAAAAAGTAAGAGATATTTTTGAGGTTGATGATGGGCTTTTACTCTCCCATCTTCTTGTCATACTTATCCACCTATGTGATGTCAAAAGCAAAGTGCAACCAAATGGGACAAAGGCAGCAAAATCTCCACTATGCATGCAATCTACATCGTACTACAGATCATTTGGCTAAAAATATTATGATTGGTTTAAGCCACGCTGGATTCACTTGGCTGCATTACAACTGTACAACCAAAGGATTTGAGATTAGATTTCTTTTTTATTTTTTATTTTTTTGCTAAATGATTTGGGATTAGATTGTTACTGGCTATGAGGATCTTAAGACTTGAAATCAATTCCAAATCATGATTAGGTAGGCAAAATCCCAAGCTAAAGATATATCTCCTTTTGGTTAATTTAATTGTGGGATACGCTTTTACAATAACAATTAAAATCTTTTAGTTTTTTACTTTTTTTTTTTTTTCCTGGTGGTATGTAGGCGTGTAGATCTTCTTATAGGAAGCTTCTTGCAAATTACACCTTCAATTAAACTTTTCTAAATTTTGATCAAGGGAGAGTAAATTTAAGAAGACGGTTGTACCTGCTACCAATATTAAATATGTTTTTTTTTTTCTTATTCAACAAAAAAAAATCGACTTGTTTGTTTTGCCTAAACAAGTGGGAATTTGTATATCACATGAAAAACATATAAGCAACAATTGAGATTGATTGTCTCCTGAATAATTCTTCAAACTAATCCACTAGAAGATCATTTTTAATTTCTTTTAACTGACTTCACGTCATCAATTTCCCACCTACAAGGTTACAAGCTACAAGTTTACGATAATATATTGTAAATATGATGAAAGTATGAATTTCTAAATACTTTAAAAAATAACTTAATTAGCCCCCCAAAAAAGTACCCCTAAATCCTAATTATACGATTCTTTTTCCAAAATAATAAAATAAATAACAATCTCAATTATGAGTTGCTCCATTTGTATATAAATCTCAAATCTGTCTCTAAAGGTTGACTACAACCTCTCAATACTAATACAAACTACAAACTGCAAGCACAATCATTAACCTTTCAATCACACTCTCTGTTTCTACACCACAAGTGTCGTCAGTTAGTCATCTTCCTAATATCTGAGGATAATCAAAAAAAAAAAAAAAATGTGTACTCTTTAGTTCAGGTAAGCTGTGAAATTACTAAAAAAAAATCTCGCATCTCAATCATCTTTTTTCCTTTGTCTGTCTTAACCTCTTATCTTCCTAGAGAAAGAGGACCATTTCTCAGTATCAATCCAGAATACTGCACGCAAAGAAACGGTCCCCGATTCGCAGAAAATCCAAACAATTTCGTTCTTTTTTCTCTTATTTATCCAATACAAGAAAGTTAAAAGAAAGATGCTATTTTCAAGTCGTTTTCTAGCTGGAATCTCCACAACATTACTGTAACTAAACCAAGCAACAAAACCCAGCAAAATTCCCAGACCCACCAACTGTTCTACGAAATTCCCAAATGACTTCTTCTTCTTTTACAACCATGTCTTCCGTTACAATTACACATCGCCGACTCCTCGACGCTGAATTCGCCGTTCCACCGCAAACCCACGGAAACAGAACGCGTGACTTGTACATCGGCGAGTCGAACTTCGACACGAACATGGTGATCATTCTGGCCGCTTTGCTCTGCGCGCTGATATGCGCGCTGGGGCTGAACTCCATTCTCCGCTGCGCGCTGCGCTGCAGCCGGAGATTCGCGTCGGAGACGCCGCAGCAGGCCGCGGCGAGGCTCGCAGCCACGGGGCTGAAGAAGAGCCATCTGCGGCAGATTCCCGTGGCGGTCTACGGCTCAGGAGCGGGCATTCCGGCGACCGAGTGCCCGATCTGCCTTGGCGAGTTTGTCGACGGAGAGAAGGTGAGGGTGCTGCCGAAATGCAATCATGGATTCCACGTTAGGTGCATAGATACTTGGCTTCTGTCACACTCGTCGTGCCCGAATTGCCGGATTTGCCTGCTTGAACAGCAGCAGCAACAAACTACGGTCGTCTCGGAGCCGAATCGAGACGAAGAAGTTGAAGGAGAACGGACGCCGGAGAATGAGTCCCGCCGGGAATATAGCGTGGTCGTAACGGTACACGAGGCAGAGCGATCACCGGAAAATGAGCCCCGCCGGGAAGATAGCGTGGTCGTGACGGTACACGAGGCAAGTTGATCATCACCGCTGATTTTTAACCGATTCTAACTCGGCGAGAGAGAAATGGCGGGGCCGACGGAGGGCCCTTTTTTGTTTTTTGTTTTTTGTTTTTTTGTGTATGGGACCCTCTGAGTCCGACGGAGGTCCCTTTTTTGTTTTTTGTTTTTTGTTTTTTTGTGTATGGGACCCTCTGAGTGGAGCCAAATAGAAATGCTCGTTTTGATTGGTTGAAAATCTTAGTGATGATGATCATTGTGATATTAGTTTTTGTCCTTTAGCTTGGTTGGATTACTAGTTGAAAATGCATGGCTTTTCACAAATCACTAGTTGCACAGTGCTGAGATTTTGAGAAAGCAAGGTAGAAAATGCTTGAGTTTGTTTCTTGGTATGTGTTTTCTTTTTTTTTTTTTTTCTGGTAGGATTATAAAGGGTAGCTAGCCATGATGAGCAAATTGTTGTAATCTTTTTTATTTTTATTTTTTTCTGGTCTTGTTTGAGATGTAAGAAAATGAGATCAATGGAATAGGAGTTTGGCGGAATTGCATTCCAGTTTGTTGAAATTTCTTTAATTTGCATGTGGAATAACAATTTAGCCCTCTTGTAGTAAAGTAAATAATACTACTGAGACACCAGTAATGTTAAACACTCGGCATTAATTTATAAATTTGTTTGCTTAGTATCAACTGTGTCTCCAATTTTTTTTATTTTGCTAAAGACAATTTGTTGTATATAAACTCTATCTAGATGCTGTAAGACTGTAGTACTTGATGAAAAGTGGTGCCGTACTGGTCCTAAAGAGGTTGATGTTGGAGGGTTCCGTTTATGCTCTGTTATATTCTTTTTCCTTGTTTCCTTTGCTCTTTTTGAATGAGTAAAAAGGAAAGGACACAATTGTGTGATTATGCAAAAAGATGAAACATAATTTTCTGTTCGATTTGATTAAGGAGGAAAAAGTTTCTTCCTATAAACAATAGCGTTTGAGTACTTTGACACTAAACTTGACAAGAACTTTTTAATATTGTCATAAATAGAATTTAAAGCATTACTCTTCATTAATGGAGATTATCCATGCTTGTAAGAGATTCAAAAACTCTTGTCCTTGAGCGAGAGCTTTTGTCTCCAACATGGCAACTGAGAAATCTCTATCATTTCTTTGGAAAAAATAAAAGAAATAAAAAACAAGATTCCTACGGATTGCCAGTTGCTGAATATATTGATTTCTATTGGATAGAAGCCTTGAATGATTCTAATCTGTCTCGCTCTTTCTTCCCTAATCTTTTTTTGCCAAACAGACGATGTTACATTTTCCTCATCTTTCTAGTCATGCATTTACCAAACAATTTATTCCAATAATACTTATACTTATGTAGTGTCCTCAAGAAGAAAAAGGACAATTCAGCAAGTGTTTAGCTCAATTAAGTCCAAATGCACTTTAAAAATATCAAGCGTTTCAAAGTCCATTCAAACAAAGCATCAATCATAAGTGGACCATGGACCACCCACTAACTGCCTCCCTATATTTTAGTTGTTTGGTCTTAGACCTTTCGCCAATTGGAAATGTGGCCCATGAAGTTCAAGAAAACCACACGGAACATCCTGATATACGACGACAAGTTGGGATTTAATTTTGGGAAAGCGTCGTTTTTGTGCATCTTTCAATTTACTCACCACTTGCATGGGGGGTTTGCATTGATTTTCCAGAATTATACACCACATTTAATGCACGAAAGATAAGAAAGAAGCAGATTGTACGTGTGGTGGTGGAGAACGAAGTGGTTTTTTTGCATCTTTTGTTATAGTAAAAAACTCTCTCACATCTTAATTCGAATTAATAACTCAAATTCAATATCTCAATATTCAATAATGACTGCTGGTCGACACTATAGACGGTGACTGACGTCAAAACTGGAGATGATTTGTCATTTTTTGGTTGCAAAAAAAAATCTGATAAATTATGATTGGTGACCAGCCACCAGTGCTGGTGATTGGCAATCGTCAACCGGCGACTGAAAATTACATCTTAGCGACATCTAATAATTTATTGGTGGTAATTGGGGATAATTTTAGTAATATACTAGTGGATTATCCGTGCAATTGCACGGATGTTTGTTTAATTTCCAGACTGTTGTAAGCTTATTATATATATATACATATATATATATTTACATATATATATTTTGTAGGACTTCCTGACTATTCTTCTTTATTTTTTTATTCGTTTTTTTAGTTGCAATAAAGAAAGACAGAAAACAAATATTAGTTGTTAATACATTACAATAGATGGTAATAATTTTTTTTTATTTTAATGAAATAATTGTTTTAATATATAAAGAATAGTATTATCTGATTGATTTTCTTTTTCTTAAAGAACTAATGGAAGAAGTTGACTCATGTTGTATTGAAAAAAGTTGATGGTGATGACTGTAATAATAATAAATATTATTATATTATAATTGATGTTATATTAAGATTTAAAAAAAAAAAAAAAGAGAGAAGATGTGAAGAGTAATTCACCTTGGTTCGACGTTCTTGATTGTAAAGGGTCCTGAAATTGTTGGGGTTTCTTTTGAAGATGTTGATGTTGTTAGAGGTAAGTACAATAAACGTGTCCACGAATGCACATCGATTACAAAATTGGATAACAAATATTTTTGATATTGCTTTCTTATTTTTTTTAGTGAACTTTAAATTGTTCTCATTTAAATAATTTTGTTAAAAACATATAAAATGAAAGAGAGTAATACAATTAAGTGGTTTTTCAATTTAAATTTCTACTAAAAATAAACAGATTAAAATCACGCCACACTTCAACCGTCACTCTTTTGTCTAATTTTAATCGATAAAAAATTGTTAAATTTGTACAAAATTATATAAATTTGTATACTCTTACATTTTCATTAGATAGCACTCAAAACACACATAAAAAATTATAACATTAAAAATAGATCATCAATTCAAAACATGTTAGAAGTGACAGAATATAACAGAAAAGTCTTAATTATCAACACTTTAAGAGTTTGATGACTATTTTGTTAAAATTAAAAAAAGATGGACTAAACTATTACCAGTGAAGTTAAGGACTGTTAATGCTAATTACCCTTATTTTAAAAATACTCTTTAACTTTTTTCTTGCTGCTTATATAATAGATTTTTTAGGTTAACTGAAATTACATTATAAATTACATGCTAGACTCAAACACCCACATCTCCTTTATCTCCTACATCAACACGTGGCCTCCATTTTTGATGCTTCCTTCCCCCTTTTCTTCCCACGTGGCCAATAAAAGCTGTCACTGCATGGCAGCTAGCACCAACACAAACTTCTATCATAATATGATAAATCTTGCTTGTTCATATCAATCGAACGGCTGAAAAACACGCACAAATAGAGAGGCAAAAATGACAATTTACTGTTCAAAGAATAGTAAAATCACTACCTCCTTTTGTAGTATGTATAATATGCTACCGCCTATAAAATTGAAACCAAACTAAGGCTGAGTTTGGTAGAGATTTTTGGAGGCCAAAATCACTTTTTTGTTCAGCTAAAGCTAAAAAAGGTGTTTGATAAATATTTTAAAAACGGATTTTTAGAGAATCTTAAAGCTATTTTGGGCTAAAATCAGGAGCAGCTCATTTGTTTTTTATTGTAGATTGTGCGGGAATCTACTCCTTCACATTAATGAAATTTTCGTTATCCCAAAAATGCCCCTGCTGAATCAAAAAAATTCGCAGCCCCTCCTTCCTGCTCCTTCGCTCTCTGCTCCTTCGATCTCTCATCTCTCTCAGCCTCAGCCCTCTCTCAGCCTCAGCCTTGCTCTCTCAGCTCCCTCCGTTTAGCTTTATTATCTTTCTCTCAGACCCCTTCTCCGTTTCCGGCTAGGATCTCCTGCGATTGTCAGCGACGGAGTCTCTCCTCTCTCTCTCTTCTCTCGGTGTTGGTGGTTTGCTCGTGTTAAGGTTTCTTGATTTCGTAGCTGGCTGAGACCGGATTTGGTTGGAACTCATCATCTCTGCATCTGTAAGTACTCGATTGAGCTTTTTTTTTTAATGTTGATTTTGTTTCTCTGAATGTCGATTGGCTGGGGAAATCCTTCAAATGATGTCCTGTTTATTCACTTCACTTCTGAATGAGATTTTGCCTATGTTATATATATAAGAATTTGATAGTTTCCAAGATTCAATCTTTTGATTCATTAGAATATGGTTTTAGGTTTAAATCGAGTTTTTTTGGGGTATAATTTAGATAATAAACATCGTGAAAAAGCAAAATAATGAAGGTTTTAGTTAGCCTCTGGACTTTTTGCTGTTTTAGGCGAATTCTGGTTTCCTTCGGATCCAACTGCATTTGTAAAAATAGGTTAAGACAAATAGGTTTCTATGTTTGTTTATTTCTCATCCAATCTAGGACTTTTTGTCTTGGATCAAATTTCCATCGTTCTTGGTTTCTGGAGAAAAATAGGTTAGATTTGTCTGCTTGCTTGCTGTTTTTGTGAATGTTTATGAATTAGGACTCTCATCTTATCCGACAGTTTCTTTCATGAGCTGAATTTGTCAACTGATGTTTTTGAGAATGTGTAATACTGCATATTTATTTCCATAACGTGGATACAATACAATAACTTATTGACCGGTAGAAATTTATTTTATGTGTTTGTGTCATTGTAGTTCTTTTATTTTTATTTCTTACATGTATACTCCAAAAGAATTTCATAACTTGATTTTAATTATTAATATTCCTATTCTCATTTTTTCTCCCACACTCTTTGTTAGATATATGGACAGAATAGGAACTGTGGCAGTCATATGATGATCCACTCTTGGAATTATTATCGATAATATGTCCAGAAGAATAGTGTCCTATGATCTTTTGAAAGTAAAGCCATTTTGTCTAGTTTAATAAATAAGTTATGCCTTTAACTTTTGTCGTTCAAGCTTATGCCAAGTACTAACATAAAGTTAAATCTTTTAAGGGGAAGAAATGTACTGGACATGGTTAAGTTGAGGCTATTTACCTTGTTCATTTACCTTATAATGTCTATTATTAAGCTCTAATGTTGGTGAAACGCAAAGTTTAATAAAGGTGCTTTTACTTTGCAAGAAGCTTTTGTAATCCCCTGTCAAAGGCCAAATTCATTTACTGTCTTTTATTTATAGGATTTAAAATGATTCATCTGCCTCTGTAACATATTCTTTCTTGGCTTCTGCATAAATATTAACTATACAACCTTGGTAAATCAAGTCTATGGGAATAATGTTCTGTAATTTTTTTTAAGCCCCGAGTGCGTGCAATATACCACATGATGTATTTACCGTTTCTTGCTTTCATCTTTTCATTACCTGCTTAGTCAAACTAAGGAGAACTTATTTTTGATTTTTCCTGCAGATAAAGGGCAGCTTACTTCTGATTTATGGATAGGAAAAAAAATAATATTGGTCAAGAAATCCCTTTATAACTGAAGGGTTATATTGCTGGCTCAACTTCAAATTTTCGAGCAGGTTGATAACAGATCTCAACTGTTTGAGAAGTTTGATTCTTGATCTTAGATTTTGAATGTTGTAACCCCATTGCCTTGGCTTTTTGAGTCTGTTAGCTCGCAATTGATTTGTTTCAAGTACATTAGCTTGAAATAGTTTACTTGGACTAGAATAGTCGATTCGGCAGGCTTCAAAATTTTGCACATGAATCAATCATTCTTTTCCCCGATAGCGTTGTTGTAACCGAAAATTTTCTTGTCTTTATAATTTTCTTTTGTATCCATGATTGAACAGATTTTCTTTGGATTGATTGTTGATTCATTACAAGTGCAAGCTAGCAATACTGAGGTTCATGAGTCTTTTGTGTAGGGATGGCATCAGGACAGATATGCTTCCCCATCCCCGCCCCTATACCGCCTAACTTGAGTTGGGGTTGGGAATTCCTATCGGATTTTTCTCTGTACCCTACCAATTTATTCATTTCTTGCAACATAATCAAAACTCTTTAAGTAAATTTTATCAAATTAAATGTAGATTTTTGGGAAGTCCTATAATTAATTATCATTTGGCTTAGCTCGTTTCTTGGTATGAAATTTCTCAACAAATTTATCTTTTTTTTTTTGTAGATTTTTTAAAAGAACCCCACCAAAATTGATAATTATGGTATTTGGTTGCGTTATCAAGACTGTAACTGTCCCTGCCAAGCTTTGCAAGAGAGAGTACAAAATAATTTCACAACTCGAAGACTGCAACTGTCCCTGTCATATTGTCACTAATGCTCCTTTTAGTTGTAATTATATTGTGAATGAAAAAAAAAAGAGAATTAATTATCATAAATTTATTGTTAAAAAATTCAAAATCATAGCATTATGTTTTTTTTAAAGTTAAACAAGTATTTCTGAATACAAAAAACAATTATATATATTTAAGTTTCATACCATGTCTATTTTGGTCATTTTACATACCCACAGCAATTCCACCTCAAAATTTACCAAATGCTATTATACTGATTTTAGAACCAGCACAGCTATTATAATTACAATTTATCAAACACTCAGCTGCTTTTTGTAACAGTTATTTTTTCTTTTAACACAATTAAAAGTAATTTTTTTAAAATTTACAATAATACCAAACTATGCCTAAATCTGTGTGTCCCCATAAAAATTTTCACAAACGTGTACCCCATTGTGAGTCCACCTGGTCTCATCATTTAGGGCCTACCTTTTATTTTATGTCTATGAGAATGAATTCTCATCTCAACACAAAAGATTTTTCATTATTTAAAGAAGTATTTATCTCTTTTTTCCGTGCAAAAAAGTACCTAGTACCACTTGACCCGACTCGCATTATTGACCCGAATTGTATCATTTGGGATTCAAAAATCAAATTCTAGAGCAACTCATAGGCTTTCCTCAACGGTCAGTGAAAATCAACCACTCTTGCACTCTCAGAAAAAGATCGACAAGCTCGCTCATTAATGCAAGCAGAACAGAATCCACAATCATGGAGAATCGAAGTCCGCGCCAAAGCCAGAAACTTCAATTTCAAATTCAACGCAACAAAACTCTCACCCACATGGAAGTTCCACCGACTCTCTCTTCTGCTCAAGCTTCACAGCTTCTTCCTCGGACTAAATTCACATTCTTCTCCTTCAATCCCTACCCAACCGCAACAGCAAACCCTAAAATCCAAATTGCGCGGAATCCTCAGCAAAATCCGATCTAAAACGACCAAGAAATGGCCGAATCGTCGGAAATCTAAAACTAATTCTGCCCTAAATCGATTGCGAAAGTACACAAAAGAGGTACAGATCTGATAACTAAACACGAAACAAAGTTCGAGTGCTTAGAGTAAGATTCATTGATCGTATTCTTTTTTTGTTTTTTTTTGTTTGCAGAAACCGATCTGTTTTGGTTCTTTGCTCGCTTTGATTCTTGGACTTGTGATTCGGAAACGAGAAATTTTCGTATATTTCTTGGGAATTTTGGCATGCATTGCTTTGCTTCTTCTGAAGAAATTTGAATCGGTAAAAGCAAATAAGTTTCTTGTTCTCTCAATTGCAATAATGGCGTTCTCATGTTCTGTAGTGTTTGATTTTACTAATCTTTACATGAAATATATGGAAGGATACGCTTCGAAATATGCTGGACTGCTATGGAAATTTATTGCATCTCTTATATGGAATACACTGAGAAACTAACTTCTTTTTTCCCATCATTTCTGTTGTTTTTTCTTTTCTCCAGAACTTCATTGAAAACGATTATGATAAATCTTAATTATTTAATTTATTTATTATTTTGTAATTGTCTCTCCTCTTCTGAAGTTATCTGAGTGCATGAATTATAGATTATAGATATTATATATTATATATTATATATTATAGATTATAAATTAATTATAGATATTGTATATTATAAATAATAAATTATAGATATTGTAGTTTATAGATTATAGATAGATTTTCTCAACAAAGAAAGTAGAAAAGTGAGGAGAAAAAAATTGGACCAAAAAGATGTAATAAAAAAGAAGGAAGGACTAAAAACTAAAAACTAAAATAAAATTTAAAAAGCAAGATAATGTCAAATATATATATATATATATATATATATGTGTGTGTGTGTGTGTGTGTGTGTCAAAAATTACTTATTCGGTACATATAAAAATGTAATTGAAAGGGTCGTTTTCATTAAAAAAAAAACAAGTTTAATAAGGACATATATGAGAAAAAATTATTTAATAAGGTAATTAGAGAAAAAATATTTATGAGGGTAACATATTGGAAAAGGAAAGAAAAAGATTGTATAAGAGGGGAAGAAAAGAAAAAAAGAGAACAGAAGAAACGAAACCCAAAAAAGGGAGAAGCCAAAAAAGAAAAAAAAAAAAAGGAAAGGAAAAAAAAAAAGAATGATGCAAAGCGTTGCCTACGACACCATGCGAAACGCATTCACATTTAGTAGTAAGTGAAAGATAAAAGATAAAGGGATAAAGGATTGGTTTAGAGGAAATTCCTAAATGTATTGTGGATATTGTTAATGCCGATTTGGCCTCTCTTTGATTAATGTAATACATTTCACTTCAGAAAAAAAGGGACAAAGGATTTCATTTTGTTTGAGAGATTTTTAAAAATACTCTTTAAAATGGAGTTTTTTTTTTTTTTTAATTTCTACTTCTTGATATTAACCCATATATTTTTATTTTTTAGACTAAAATTAATTAAGAGGTATTTTTTTTAAATAATATTTTTAGTAAGTTAAATACTTAGGAGACGTTTAGTTTATGAATTAAAATTATTTTTGATTTACGTGTATTTTTTGTGAGAAAAAATACTGTAACAAACTATTAATCATGATTCAAATTATAATTTGAATCTTCAAACTAAACATCCCTTTAAATAAATTTATAATTTTTTTTTTATTATTTGATATTGTAAGTGAATTAGGCCTGCTTAGCTTGGGCTCTTCTCCATGTGAGTTATAATGGGCCTTATGTTGCCCAATAATAGATACTCAAGAGGGGTGAACTGACGAAAAGTTTTTATAATTATCAAAAAGTTTGTACTAATCACAAATTGATAAAAGGTTCATATGAACATACAAATAATACGTGATCAACTAACAAGAAAATTACGTATATGATTTATGACAAGTAATTAAGGTCCCGTTTATTTCGCTGATTCGAGTTTAAAATTTGACAAGTAATTAAGGCCCCGTTTATTTCATTGATTCGAGTTTAAAATTCAAGTTTTACTACAGTAAAAAGTTCTCACAAACAATCACATCTAACTTTTTTATTACAGTAAAAAGTTCTCACATAAAATCACATCTCAACTCAAATTAAAAATTCGAATCAACGAACTAAACGGACCCTAAGTAAATGAGATAGAGGCGGAGAAAGTGCACATTATTTATAGTAGTTGGGCTATAAGCGTACATCCATTCTCACTGAGTAAATCATAACCCAACCTCCTACACTATCTTGATCGATGTACGGCCCGATCATGTCAAGTACAAATTGGTACATTCGCTATCCAAAGCACAACACATCTATTAGAGCCACAAATTTAACTAAAGATGTTAGCTTATCCTATCCATACCAAATTTACAAAGAGATTGACTACTTATAACTGTTGTTTGATAATAAATTATAAATTTAGGAGACGTTTAGTTCATAGATTAAAATTATGAGATTAAAATTATTTTTGATTTACGTTGTTTGATAATAAATTATAAATTTAGGAGACGTTTAGTTCATAAATTAGAATCATTTTTAATTTACATGTATTTTTTATAAGAGAAAATATTATAACGAACCATGAACCATGATTCAAATCAAGGTATGAATCTTTCAACCAAATAACCTCTTAATATGAGTATTTGTGTCATAGTTCGAATCATAATTTTAATAATTTTTTTTTTTTATAAAAAATATACATATATTAAGAATAATTTTAAATTATAATTTTGAATCCGTAAATCAGAGATTTTGCAAACTTAACAGGAATAGTCTTAAGTTTAGCTCAACAAAGTGGGCGCTCAATGCTCGATATGGGAAAAATATGCAATTTGAGTTCAAAAAAGTTCGGATACTATGTAGAAAAGAACCTTTAAATACCAAAATCCTCGAAAAAATAGTCGTTTGGGCACGTATTTTACTAGCAGTGGATTGATGGATGGATGGAAAGGAATGGACCAAATCACTTGTTTGGTAGGAAGATAGGAAGAGAGAGGAGATGTGGGAGAAGATGGAAAGAGAGAAAATGGACCACCATTTTGCATCCCTCTTTCATCGGACGGATTGGGGCTTTTAAAAAAAATGGGGAAATTCTTAGGCGGGGAAAACGGCAATTTTACCCTCCAATGCTCTTTTATTTTGCACTTTCTTTGTCTTTTTCCCTTTCACCCACCGCATAATAGAAACCCAAAAAGAGTTGCCTTTCTTCTGCATCTTCCACTTCTTGTCCTACGATTCGCTCTTGAGAGGAAAAAATTGAGCATAAACAAAAAGGTAACTTCACTTCAACCTTCTCTTTACTTTTGTTTTCATCTTATTAATGCATTCTTCTATTCAATTTATTATAGAGAACCTGAGACACATAATATATAAATTCATGTATTTTACCATTTGTATCATTTCTAGTTTTTACTGTCTATTAAACTTAAATTTCATTTTTTGAGCAAATGCTTTTCGCCCATTTGTGGATTCTTCAACCTAATTTCAATTTTGAGAAATGGGAATGTTGTTTCATTTTAGCTGGAATTTATATTATACTAGATGACCCATTTCATTTGTTTGACTATATCATCTTAGCTATATATACTCAATGTGAAATTGTGCTATTATTAATGAGAAACATTTTTTTTTAATGAAAAGTTAGTTTACTTTTATTGTTGTTGAGTTATTATGGTTTCTTTGTGTTTTTTGAGATATTTTGACTTCATATTATTTAATGTTGCTGGCACAACAAATTGTTTTGTGATTGATTTAGAACATTTGATCTTTTTCCTTGTTGAAAGTCATATCTTGATGCTATTATGTTAGTTTTGCTTCATATTATTTTTGGTTGTGATTCAATTTTCATCTTTTAATAGATGGATGAAATGGAGAATTTGGAACTAAGTAGACCGGAGGTAAAATGGATGAAGACGAAAATTTGGGATTGAATTGGATTAAGATGAGCATGAGAGTGATACAAAGACATGTGATCAGAGTTTGAGAACATTCTTAAGTGATTGGGAATGGCAAATGCGTATGGCGGCGGGCAAGTTGTTTGTTCTTTGGAGTAATTTATTTACATTATGAATTTGCACTGTTATTTTACCTACGTCGATAAAGGACGGCTTAGTACCAATGAGAAATGCCGTGAAGGAAAGGAATAAGTTCAAAAAAGCATGCAAAAAGTCTTACTTGCAATTAAATGCAAGGACAACAAGTGCTCCTGTAACCCTTCAAAGAAATCTCATGACAGTTTCTCAAAGCGACCTCGAAGGTTAAAAAAGTTTGACAAAAAAGAAGGGAATAGGAAACTAAATTCATGGATTTGATTTCAATTTTTAAAAAACTCCTAAACTGAATTATAAAATCATTTATGAAACTTGGATTTGAGTTAAGGCACACTAATAGGAAACAATTAAACATGATTGAGCTTAATTCGTTTTAGGAATGAGAAATATTTCCTAAAATATTGCTTTTGTGATAAAGCTAGCGGAGAAGGTTAAGTATTAAAGCTTTAAAGAAAGCGGAGGCTAGGAGAACAGAAGGCTAGCCCAAGTTTGACATCCGAGAGGTAGGATATTCTTGTCCATATCCTTGTTAGTCTCACTTTAAATGATTTTGCTCCATGAAAATGTTTTAGAACAAAACATGTTTAAAAAAACATTATTTTAAAGAAATAGTATGAGAATGCTATTAAGTTTTTCAATGATTTTAGAAATGAGATTTTAAATAGTATCATTTCTTAAAATGAAATATTTTAAGGAATGATACAACGCATGGTGGCCTCAAAGATCGGGATGTGGGAATCACATTCTTGGGGGCAGGTCTCGAAACCTGTACGGATCCACTTCTTGTTTAGTAGAACTATGGCTCTGCACTTTTCACTAGACAGACATTTTACCGCTTCTTGTTTAATAGTATAATGAGCTGCACACTTTCATTATACAAACATTTTTTACTATGTGAGTATTTCCTATTCTAAAAAGGAATTACCGGTTCCGGGTGTATGTCTTCGGACCGTAAGTACCTTTATTTACGATGTTTTATAAAAATTATATCCTATTGGCCTTTTCGCTTACTTTTCTTGTTTTCAAATGTATTAAACCCCTCTAGGCGACGCGAGGAGTAGTGCAGAGTATGTAGCTATTACCGGTGACGTGGACTTGACCTCGGGAAGCGAAGAGTTGTATTTTCTCTTATCCTTTATCTCAAGGCATGTATAAAAGATTATGGATTGTAAACTTAAATATTGCTAGACTGTGGTTGATGTCAAATTTACTTTTGTTTATATTCATGTATGCTAAACCTGTGGGAATTCCTGACATGATACCAGGGACGTCGTTTTAAACTGGTTTGGTTGGAAATTCCACCATCCTTCTTGAAATTAAATTTCTCTTGAATGCATGAGCTTATTTGGAAATACCTGGATGTTTTAGATTTGAAAAATTAAAATATTTGCAACATTTGTTAATCACTCTCTTAAACAGGTTTAAGTTTCTAAACAAGCCTTCACGTCACTAACCCCGGTTTGGGGGCGTGACAAGACTGCCCAACTTCTCAAGTAAGGATTGATTGAGCTCACGAAATCAGATTAGGCTTGCCAGGCATTCTATGTAGAAAAAAGATCATAACAGGCTCGTGGAAAGAAAAGACTCATAATTAACTATAAGCTTTTTTGCACTTTTTGAGTTAGGGTGACTTGAGTTCATATTTTGATTTGAGTTAAGGTGTATTTGAGTATGGTTTGAGTTGATAATCTAATTTAAGCTTGTGTTTGGATGTGCACATTTGAGTTATGGTTTAAATTGGGAATTTATTTGAGTTTGTGTTTGAGTGGGTCAAAACTTGAGTTTGTATTTAGATAGTATTTTTAAAAAAACTCAATGATGATGAAATATTTTAATAGGGTATATGGGTAGGGTTTTGTTTGTCTCTTCGTTATGAACGCATAGAAAAAAAGAATCATCTCAATCGGAATTAAAACGAAAAAGTTATGATGTTTTTAAGAATAGAAAAAATATTGATCATTATTTTAAGTTTGAGTTTAAGAATTTGAATTGAAGGGGGAGCTTGAACTCAGATTTTAACCTCAAACTCAAATTCAAACTTAAATTTTGCAAAAGAACATGAACTTGAGTCCAAATTTTTTGAGTTTGAGTGCAAAAGAACAAGTTTTTATACATGTTAGCACATAATGTTAGAAATTAAACAGTGTCCTTTTTCCATTGATCCGGCGAGACAATAAGTAGACATTTTCATGAAGTATTAAGGGCAATTATTTCTTTGGAAGATCAATTCTTAAGGCAACCAAATGAAGTTGATGTTTCCCAAGAAATAGTCAATAGGCAAAGATTCTATCCATACTTTAAGGTAAGAATACTAAATTAAGCAGTTTAAATAGGACTTATTTTCTTTTTCAAATTTAGATGCTAATAATATTCTTTAAATTTTAGGATTGTATGGGTGCAATTGATGGAACACATGTTCGTGTTAAAGTTTCTAAAGATGAAGCACCACGATATCATTGGAGAGAAGACTTACCAGTCAAAATGTCACCGCAACTTGTGGATTTGATATGAGATTCACTTATGTGTACTTGGATGGGAAAGAACTGCATTGAACTTAAGAATTATAAAATTTGCTTTCGTGAGGAATGATAAGCTCATAATTCCTAAAGGTAACACTAAGTCATACTCATTTTTTTTTCTTATTATAAGTATAGGTGTAAACTAAATTATAAATCTCTTTGGATAGGAAAATTTTAGTTGGTAGACGCGCGCTACATATTATAAAGTGAACTTAATTATCACACCATATCGAGGAGTCCGATAACATTTTAAAGAGTACTCTGCTCGTGCTCCTCAGAACCCCACATGAATTGTTTAATCATCGACGTGCATCTCTGCGCAATGTTATAAAAAGATCATTTGGAGTGCTGAAACGGGTTCCTATCATTTCTGGTGCAATCGAGCCTCATTTTCCAGTTGGAATGGTAACAGAAATTGTGTTGGCATGTTGCATATTACATAATTATCTCATGGGTGTAGATCCTGATGAAAAATTAATTAATGAAGTTTATGAGGAGCTCGTAACTCAAAATCTAAAGATAACAGAAATTTATAACAGAGAAAGTTACGATGAAGAAGCTAGAAAAGGGGCAGCTATAAGAAATGAGATAGCACAAAGAATGTAGCAAGACTAATGTTTTTAGAAAGACTTTCATTTGTAGAAGTGTTTCATCTCTTATTTTGGAAATATAGTTGCATATGTATGATAATTATATTGTAATTTTGGTTAGGACTATTAAGCGTTTTTATGGATGTAATAGTTTTATATTTTGAATCTAATATTTCAATAACTCGTTATCATTGTAATGTAACCTTTTTGTGAATCTGACTTGATGTTTACTTGTTATAGTCATATGCTTATATACACACTTTTGATGTCAGCCGCAACAAGAGGGTAAGGACCATAAAAACAAACATTTGATTTCATAAATTACAAATTCAAAGCTGTAGAAATACGTTTGCAGAGAAATACGTTTACAAATTCAAGAGAGGCTCGATCAATTTGTTGAGACGATTTCGGATATGATGGTAGATCAGCATAAGATTTTGGAACTGGTTTTGATATCTTTTACACATATTGGCATGTATTTTGAATATTGATTCACGTTAGCAACAATATGATTGACTTTTTGTTTTTTTACTTCTTTTTTTCATCAATTCTTTTCCTTTCAGTTGTGTTTTTTTTTTTTTTTTTTTAATTAAACTTTTGTGAAAAAAAGTTCAATACCAAAAAAATATCGATTGGCATGGGCAATGTAGTAATTTTGCAAAAAAAAATCAATCCATCTTCCTATTCTCTTTTCAATACCAAATTAGTTGAAGACGCAGTAATCTTGTATTAAATTTTAATTATCGTATTATTATAAATATATAAAAGTCTAAAAAAACTAAAATTAAAAAAAAAATTAAAACAAGTAGCCAAAAAAAGATTTAAAATGAAAGGAAAAAAAAAAGTTACTGTTCACGCGTTTAAAAACACAAAATTTATAAGTGGTGAATTTCAATCAAAATTAGGTGATTTTAAACGAAAATAGTGAAACTTGTTGATATTTCTATATATTTTTATAAATAAAAGAATGGAGACTTATCTTACCAAACATCATGAATGAGAACTATTACCTTCTCTATTCGTCTTACTCTCCGTCTTCTAACCAAACGGAGAGTTAATAACAACAGTAATGTATAAAGCGGAAAGAGGTTATGAGCCCACGGGGGTTCTTTAGAGGGACCCACCAGTTTGCCATTGATAATGGGGACTAGTAATCCCATCTTTACGCCTTTGCATGGCGCGTGTAAGAACAACTACTCATTCATAAGGACAAAAATGTTGATGTCAGTAGGTCCCACGTGGCTTTTAAAGAAGCAGACGTCCACCGTCGATCTATCGGCACACACTAATCGGACGGAGAATAATCAGAGTCAAAGACCTATCTCGATAGGTCTCTTTGACCACACTGGGAACATGCCTTTTTTATAAATATATGTATAATCTTAAATAAACAAATAAATATTTTCTAAAGTTTGACTGGATTGTCACTTCAATCGAGGCGCTCTTCGTTGAAAAATCGAGGTAGTTTGTGAATTTACTATTGTACCCTTTGGTTTCTTAAATTTATTCTCAATGGATTTAATAATAACAAGATCTCTTCTTAGACTGCACGACTTGTATATAGTCCAATAAGATTTTTCAGCACACAATTCAAAATTTCAAAATGATATATAGTCAAATGAAAAAAATTTGAATCTTTAAATGTAGGTGCCTCCAAATAACAACTCTAAGCAAACATAAAATAATAAATGCGTTTTACATTTCAAAAATATATAAGATTTTGAAATGGTATTGGTTACTTTTGTAACAAGAGAATTAAAAGATTACTCGTGCAATATCCTTACAATGTCATTTCTTTAATCATCTTACAATGTTATTTAATTTTAATTTAATTTTCTACTTGTACTAACTAAAAAATTAAAAAATTAAAAACAAATGTTATATTTAAATTTCTTTTTTTCTTAAAGCTTTAGAAATATAATCCTATTTCTAATTGGAATAGGCAAGATAAGATTGTTCTGTTTTTCTTCTTATTTTTTAAAACCCAAATAGCTATTATGGGCGTTCGAAGTCATTTCAAGGGACCGCAAAATGGTTTCCTGGAGGGTAAAAGTGTCAAAAAAAGAATGATGAAAGGATTTTCCGTTGTTATTAGGAATAAATTTAAAAATCATGAACACTTTAAAAATTGTAATTAAAAAATCTGGGGAGTTTTTTTTTTTGGGTAGGTTTGACCACTGCTGGCTCCATTTCTCTCTTTCTCTCTCCTCGCTTTTTCTCTCTCTATAACTATTCTACTTCCAATATTCCCTATTACACATCTTTTTACTTTTTCTCTCTCAAAAATCCATCACTTCTCTCCGTCTTCTCGCATCTGCTTTCTTTGACTCGCCAAAGGTTTCTTCTTTCTTCTTCTTCTTCTTCTTCTTCACCAAATCCAAGCCACAGATTCCAAATCCAACCATTTCTTCTCCGGTACAATCCATTTCCAACTTGTATGAGCTGGTAATTTCAAACTTTATCTTTTCGTTTCTTCCAATACTTTGAACAGAATTTTCTCGCCGATTTTCCTTCTTTTTCTTACTTTTTCTTCTGTCCGGATTTTCTCCACAACTCGGTGTGTAATTTACGGCAGTTTTCTTGATTTTCGTTTCGCCTTCTGTAATGGATGAGTCTGGTCTGGTTAATTTCTCGGATTTGGAAAATTCTCTGGCTGGTTCTTGGTTAATTCTTAATCGTGGTTTCTCCGGGGTTTTTTTTTTGTGAATTTTTGAATTTTATGGATCTTATATGGATGCTGATTCGTGTGACCTTTTTTCGTCGTTTAATGGAGTATTTTGCGATATGCGTTATATATTTCGATTCCTTTTTGTTAGTTGGAATTTAGTTCAAAGGTAGGGTATAATTTCTCAAGTTGGCATTTTTGTAGATTTGAGCATTAAGTGATGTGGTTGAAACAAAAGAGGTGGCTCTTTTTTTTTTTAATTATTATTTAGAATTCAGGTGCAAAAGAGAAAAAAAAAATAGAAGTTGCTCACAATGGGAATATATAAGGAATTTATTTATTTATTTTATTTATTTATGGTGGAATATCACCGAAGAAACAATGAAAAGTTGCGCATGGCAATCTGTTCAATACGCTTTAATTTCTTATTGCTTCACTTCCTTGGAGATGATATGCTATAGTGATTACATTTTCAAATTGAGTGGCAAGTGGTGAGATCAGCTTGATCATATTTATATTGCTAGGATTTATTCTCTCATACAGCTTTTCCAAACTGCTAGCTTTCTAAATTTGGGAACTCCTATAGAAGAACATGTTCTTGGTTAACATGTTCCCGTTTAAATTTTGGTAGCCGGGTTACTATTTGGTTTCGGATTGCTTTTAATGGTGAATGTGTATATTCCTGTAATTGGGGTGTTTATTTTCTTTTCATTTTTTTTTATCTTGCTTCTTGTAGTTGTATTTTCCCATTCAACCTGAATAATTACAGCCTGTATTCTTTTTTGTCTCTTACGAAATTATGCTCAAGTTCCTTTTTTCTCTTTCTGTGGTATTAAGTTCAGATGTCACAATATTCCCATGAAGCATTGGGTTTGCTTTTGAATTTGTGTTTATTAAGTTATGTGCCCCTCTCATTTTCAGGCATCAACTGAGTCGCATGCATTTTTTCCCTTGTTTTTACAGAAAGCTAGGCATCCTGATTACTGATATAAATTCCAAGCACAATATGGGTTGTTTCACAGTTTTAAAGAGCAAAAAGAAAAGGGCCGAACAGCCTGTTTACGTCAAACGTATTAATCCTAAAGAACACGCGCCCACGACATTGCCTGAACCAAAAATCGAAACACGATCACTACAGTCTGCACCCCCTAGTTTTAGAACAAGAGTGAAGCCAATTCAACCAGTTAGCAGAGTCACAAATAGTAGGGCACGGGCATTATCTGCTCCATCAACTCTTGATGCGGCAGAACAAGATGCTCTCTCATCAATGGACTATGAGGAAGCAGAAGAGCCCAAGTACAGAACTGTCTCCACGAAAGAACAAAGGCCTCCAAGCCCACGACCTCTTCCTCTCCCATCACCTCAGGGATCCACTGCACCATTAAGAAGCATGGGAAGCTTTAAATCGATTACTGCTAGTGGGCCTCTCCATTCTGCTGAACCATTGCCACTACCTCCAACAGTAACACTCCGGAACTTTTCCTATGACGAAATAGCATCCGCTTGCCTCCACTTTTCTTCTGACCGATGCGTGTCCGAAGGTCTTTCCTCCGTAATATATAGGGCTTCGTTTGGAGATGATGCTTCAAGTTTAAAAAGATTTGAAGCCACTGTTACTCGTCTTCACCCCTCCACTCAGGTAACTTAAGAATATTTGATCTATTGTATTTTGGTGATTTAATTTTCAAAATGAGAATGACTTAAAACACCGTTAATGTGGGTGGTCGCACTGGCTGTGGGCTGAAAAACCTTCAGTGCAACTTCTCTGTTACTTGATTTTATGCTTGCTTGAAAGAATGCATTAGATATTTGTATTTGCTAATTCGTGGACCAATTATGGCTTACGATTTTCATCAATTCAATAGCGATTAGCAAGAGTGTAGTGTTTCTTTGGAAGTTTTTGAAATATGATTTCCTTACGATGTGGTCACAACTGTCTCTTTTTCCTTCAGGGTTTAAAGGAATTCATAACTGAGGTGAACACTATTTCATCTTTGCAACATCCAAACCTCTGTAAATTGCTTGGTTTTCACGCACGGGAAGGTTCAGATCAAAGAATGTTGGTCTATGAGAGGCTTTCTCATGGAAGTTTGGACCGGCTACTCTTTGGGAGATCAGATGGGCCCCCGATTGATTGGAATACAAGAATGAAAATTGCTTTATGTGCTGCACAAGGTCTTACTTTCTTGCATGAAGAAGGGCCTTTTCAGGTAATCAGAACTTTATATTGTCTTTTCCCTCACGAAACAAGTGGTATTGAATGCTTTTGATATCCTTTTAACTTTATGTAGTCCTACTCGATGATGCAAGATACAAATGGATGACTATAAGAAATAAATCATTTTTTCCTCAACTCATCATTTTTCTTTACCCGATCAAATGGTCTTAAAATAGGCCCCACTATTTTACATGCAACTGTTGCAAGTGTTGGTGATAATATAAAGTCCTTGGGTTGTGATGTGCAAATTGTTTTCATATATTCTAGAATATGGTGTAAATAAGTGTGTTTCTGAACTTACTGAATGACATGCTACGTATATCTGCAGGCTATGTACAACGAATTTTCAACTGCCAGCATACAGATTGACAAGGATTTTAGCGCAAAGCTTTCAGGATATGGTTGCGTTGGTCATATTATTGAGACAGAGCTTTCTAACAGTTCAGTTGTAAGTTCCGCGACCCTGTTTAGTGATGTCTTTCAGATTGGCCCATGTCCAACTGTTGGATTTTACATCCCCCAGCTTGAATTCATGAGGGTTGATTTATCTCCTCGATTGTCCGTACAGGCAGTAGCAAATCTCTCTTTTGAGACATTGGAGAAAGGATTGCTTACTCCAAAGAGCAACGTTTGGAGTTTCGGAATTGTTCTTCTGGAACTACTTACAGGGCGGAGGAATCTCGATAGCCGTCACCCCAAGGAAGAAAGAAATTTGGTCAAGTGGAGCCGTCCTTTTCTAGCCGATGACCATCGTCTGTCATTGATCATGGATCCTCAGCTAAAAGGCCGATTCCCTGTCAAAGCAGCCAGGACAGTGGCTGACATTGCACAAAGATGCCTTCAGAAAGATCCATCAGAAAGGCCCACCATGAGAACTGTTGTTGAACATCTCAAACTAATACAAGACCTGAAATACTCTTACCGGTTCCCCTTACAAGAGCCAGCAACAATTGCTGGAAAACAGATGTACAAATCACCAAGTTTTAATGGAATCATCACACCCCCAGCGCCGAGGTTAAGTTTCTCCCCATCACCACCGTCAAGAGCCAGGCCGTCTGTTTCACCTACTAGGCGACCAGTCTTGCCCAGTTCTCTTCCTCCGCGTGCATGTTCCTCCACCATCTCTTTGGAGGAGCTTGATCGACAGGAAAGCCGGAAGTCATCATCATCGACCGTCCGGAGGACCAGTGTCGAGGGATTTTGAATGTGTATAAAATGCATTTTTTATTTTATTTGATTTTTTATTTTGTGTTCTTTGTGATTCAACACAATATATAGAAGATAAAGATGTGGTTCTTCCACTTTCACATCCCTCTAGATCATAAAACAGAGAGGATGCCCTTTTGTAGATAGAGTGTGAACCTGTTGACCAACGGGTTCAATTAGGTTTCCCAATCAAGAATGCCATTCCTATTCATACATACAAGAAAATTTTTTTTTCCCCCACTCTTTTTACTTTATTTAAGCGTAAAGCATGTGCTCAATGCTCAATTTAGAAAGTATCATTGGCTCTCTCGGATAGTACTTATTTTTCTGCCCTTAGGTTGATGTATTGTGTTAGCATCACTCTTTTTTTTATTATTATTCTTTACGTTCAGTATTTAAGACGTGAATTTTATGAATATATTATATTATTATTTAAATAAAAAATGAGATAGTAAAGTACAATATCAATAAATATAACGAGTGAAAAAGAGAATAACAAAAAAAAATAATGTTAGTATTTCTGGTGTGCACTTAATATATGTGCTGGTAAAAAATAATAATAAAAATAGTACATTTTTGTCGAATGTGAGAGTCATGTGGCATAGTATAACAAGAAATTGATGCAGAGGAATGAATAAAAATAGATTTACCGGACAAACCTCTAAAATAAAGAGCACACTCAAAGTTTGTATTCAATGTCTCAATTATTGAAGTCCTAATTTGGATATTTATAGTTCACTTATAAACGATAACAAAATATCCACTAAGACAAACAATAAATTAATAATATAATAAAGCTAAATTGGTAAATTAGAACAAATAATAATAAAAAATATAATAACGATTACTTATATATAAATTTCCCCACATCAGAAATCATCATAATTATATATTAATTATAATTACATTTACATATTCATTAAAATAACGTATAATAATACTTATCCCGTCTTTTTGCTCAATTTCTCTAACTTAAGCATCGAAGTGTCCTGGTTCCTTTGTCGGACCTTCGAATGTTGCTACACGTAGGGCTCTTTTAATTCAAGCGTATGAAATATAATTGTGATTCTATTACATCACGTTTAGTCATGCGTATGAAACTATAATTGTGATGTTGAGAAAGTCTTTTGAACAACCAAATGCTGAACACCACCATTGGCTTTTTAATTTTCTTTTACTCTATTTGAGTGATTTTTCCGAGAGTGGAAACTCAAACTAAAGTTTGGGTTTTGCAACTTATCTAGCTGATGGGGCAAGGAATTCTCACTGTTGGTTGCACATTCTTTTTGACTGATATCGCTCAATTCCTTAATTAGATATGTTGGTTGCCAATTCGTTTTTGGCTGAATTGCCTCGTATATCTTTAAATAGAATCAATGGCCTCCTATTTATTGTTGCCAACTTTGATTCCAAATCTTTTACTAAATTCTAATTGATCTTAACAATAGGAGAGACTAAGATTCTACTTATTTGAATCCAGTTAACAAACAAAATAATTAAGGGTTATTTTCATCCATAACCCCTAGCCAAAAAAAAAAAAAAAACCTAGTTACCCGACGTTCCTAAAATATATAGTTTTGACCTCTGTTAATAAATTGCCTATGTTCATACCGAATTTACTACAATAATAGCACAAGAGAGTTTTAAGAAATATAAAATGCTAAAAAAATACAACCTTAGTTAAAAAAAAATAAAAAATCAAGTCTTAAATAATAAAAGAGAATTTCAGACTTTACCCTCTAAAAATGTAATGTTTAAGATTTTTACCTTATACTCTTTATAAATACCATTTTGCCTAAAATAGTTCTTTGACTAAAGGGTATTAATTAAAAATAATAATAAAAATTCAAGACTCGTGCATTTTAAGAGATATTTATCTCTTTTTTCTTAAATCAAAATCAGATGTCGCTTCTCAATCCAAGTCTGAATCTTTTCTTTCTAGAACTACTTTTTTAGATTTCTATTTTTATTATTATTTTATCTTTTTGATGAGGAGGTCCAGTTCCCAAAGACGGTGGCGTGACGTGATTTTTACACACAATAAGCTTCTTCAAGCGAGGTCTCTCATATCTCCTGATGTGATGTTTGGATACTGCCCTACCCGCGTGTTATTCTCGTGCTAAATTTTATATGAAAATAGACGTTTATAAAAAGAGACAACTGTATTTTTAGAAACATCAAGATAGTTAGACATCTACAAGTGAATATCAAGAACCACAGCAGGATAATTACATATCCTTAGGAGTTAGGACCTTTGGTGAAAATAATTGAAAAGAATAAAAAAGAAAACAAATAAAGCGGCTGGTGGATGGTTTTGAAACTTCATGCTCCTCGTATCCAACTAGCGTGTGAGATTCAAGCAAAATTATAAGCCGTTGACATTGTAAAGTGCTCTTTTTTTTACCCGATTGATGATGATCTACAAAGATCTAAGCCGTTGAATTTTGTTGTTGTTGGATCCCACTTAATAAAAGTAACTCAAATTTCAACGAGCGACAACGTTGATATGTTCATAGTCCCTTTTTAGACATTAAATGATAGTTTAAAAAAATCTAGACCATTAAATAAAAGTAGTTAAAATTTTAATGGCGGACGTGGATCCATGTCTTAATTGCTAATTCAAATTTTTTAATTTAAATAGAAAAATTCAAACGGCCTATTGAGAAAAAAAAAATTCAAACTGTATGGTTTAAATTGTAGTTAGAATTAACGTTTAGATATGTAATTAAAATTTTAATATGAACAAGAATAAAATTTATATTTATATTTGATAGATGTGAAAAGCAGAGATAGTGTATACCTTCTAACTATTTAAAAATTGTTTAAAAGATTAAATTTAATGGAGAGCTAAACTTTAAGTTGTACTGTTTAACTCAGTTTAAATAAAAAATATAATTCAAATTGTGTATTTATTAGACACGAGTTTAAACTGTGTTTATTATTTAAACTGAACTAAATAAGTGAAACAAACAAGGGGTTTAAATTACTTGCACGGTTTCAACTGCAAAAATGACGCGATTGGGAGGCTAAGTAAGAACCAATGCAAGAGCTGCTGCCCTTTCTTAATTTAAAAGGCCAACAACCCTTGTGTCGTTTCCGACATTCTTTTGTGCTTTGAAAGAAGCAATCTTCTTACCGATCTTTATGACCCAAAGGTGGAGTGCAAGTCATAAGAGGAGACGTCAAATTACCTTCACTTATTTATTTATTCCTTTTCAGTTTTCATCTCAAAAGCTCTCTTAATTTGACATTATCACTACACGTTAGATCAATATGGCCACGTAAGAGGCATGCAAAATATCTTGAGCCGATAAGTGTACTAAAGGAAAAGAAAAATAATTGGGAACACCGTCACTAATTAAACATTGAAAACACCGTCACTAATAAAACATTGAAAACGCCATCACTAATAGAACGTGAACTTTATACTGCGAGACCCACCTACTATAATAAAAGGTGGTGTTGAGCCTTGAAGCATTGTTCAAAGGAAAAACATCAACAGTATAAAAAAGAAAACATAAACAGGAAAGTGAATCCAAGCATATACAGCATTTCTATGATTTTGCTTAGAAAACAATGTGGTTCAAGTCGTATATTATAATGAAAAGTACATGCTCTTTGCGAGTTAAAGAAACACAAATAGACCTATAATTCTGTAACATTAGCAAGAAGGAAAAACATTTGAAAATAGAAAGTGAAAGGGAAAAAAAAAAAAACAGAGAGAAACACGCAAGCTTTGAGTTCTTCTATGAACACATGACAGCCAGAAGAACCGGAAAATACATATAACTCTGTAAGAAAAAAATTAAAAAGGAAAAGGAAAATATAAAAGAAACAGAAACTTCATCAGAGTGGATCATTTTGGCTCTGATCTGGCCTACACTGATCCCCACCCTCACTTTCCTGCTCTTGAAGAGCAGAAACATCCTCGTTAAGCTGTCCTTCACTCTCATTAGTAACTTGAGGAGGCACAGGTGATGCTGAACTTGTCTGTTGCTCATGTACCAAGCTTGTAAGACCATTCTGCTTCAAATATGTTTCGAGAGGGCGGTTTGCTACTTGAAGAAGACTCACCATGCTCACGCGACTTGATACCGCTCGCAAATCTTCTTCTCGTCGGGGATCACAGTTCAAGTCCAATGTTTCCTTCATGGTTTCAGCCCCTTGGCTCTTTGACTCTAACTCGTTTGCAGACCTGGCTTCGTTGTCGGAGGGATCTAGTTGCGACGATACATGCCTAGAGGTGCTGTCTACTTCTGCTTCGTCTCTGGGGCCCCATGTTTTCTGATTTCTATTGGAAATCTCTGCTTCGCGCTCGGACTGACGTTTCTTTTTGTTCATCATTAGGGTCTTGAATCGGCGTTTAACTGTATTGCATACGTTGCATGTGCATGAAGGCTTGTGCTTGCCCTTGCCACTGGGGGGCTGGATGCACACAATGCACGAGCAGCCAGGTCGATGCCGAGGGTGTTTTGTTGTAGTGGCGACTGATGTAGTACCTGCATCAGCTGCATTGTCTCCGAGAATTGCTGCATTGACCAAAGCATCGAGACCAGAGGATTCTTTTTCTTGAGTTGGCCTATGGTGTGATGCTATTTTCCGTTTTTTGAATTCTGTACAAATACAAGGCATGCTAGCATCATAACTTCTAAACATCTTACCTGTGCGTACACATAGACACGAAAGAATGCAAAAGAGTCCGAGTATAAAGCATCTAACTATGTCCTATGCAGATTAACTTATCCAAACCGTTAAGAAAATCAATGTATGACACTTGATGAAATGACGAAACCTATAATAATGGCTTCAAATGACAATAAGTCAACCACCACACAAAAGTTTATCAACAAAGGGTCTTGGCAATAAGAAGGAAAAAGAGAGGTTCATCTAACAAAAGAGGAACATTGTCTTTAAGCACCCACTCTTACCTTAATCTAAAATATCGAAGTGCTGAAGCTTCCGTGTAATTAGAGTTTGACTATGAATATGCATGACAATACGACATCCTACAATGATTACAAATTTTGTTTTTCACTTTCTATGCATATAACCCATTCTAAAGAAAAAGTTCAACCGTATTCTTCTGCTTAATTGACTTAGCAATGAGACAGTTCTGTGGGATTAGATAACTTTTTTGAGGACACACTGGATATTAGAATAGGTAGGTGTACCAGACAAAAATCTGCGCCTAATTTGATTCATATTGACTAGTAACAAAAATTTCTGGTCTAAGAACAATATATGATGGTAATGTTGCTCAACTGCTATTGTTTATCAAGACCCTTTGACAACACAAAAGAATTATTAGCAAAAAAAAAAAAAAAAAATTTTAAGTAAATAAATCATCTTACCCTTGTTCAGTCTGAGAAGGTTTTCCAGTTCCCTTGTATTCAATTCATCTGGTGCAGAGCATGAAGACCTGGGAGCATGAAGACCCAAAGAGAAGAAGAATCAACTTTAGAACTAGTTTTTGTATTTGAAAAGAAAAGGATGAACATAAGATGAACATATTACCTGCTCTGATCCCAAGAATTATCTGCACATGTCCACTTATAGGGAAGAAGTACATCAACTGGCAACCTCCTCCATTTAGAGCAACTATCACACTGAGCCCATTGCTCTTGTTCCCTAAAGTTCAAGTTCAGAAGTTAACAATCAGAAGGATCTAGTTTTCCCCAAAAATAAAATAAAGATGGATTTATCAGTCTTCAAACCAGAGCCTAGAAAGTAGAAAATTGCAGTCACATGACTGATGTAATTTGTGCCAGAAAAGCACATTGGTAAGATCTCCAAATCTGATAGGGACAAAAAAGATTTCACAGTCTTACCCAGTTGAACGAGCTATGAAAATACTCCTCTTCCCAAAAACTGGAGGTTCCTGGAAAACAGACATTTTTACTATTGCAAGTTCTTGAGAATCGAGAAAATAGAAGTTAAAAATATCTGGAAGCTTTTAGAAGATCAACTTTATAGAGCGAAGCCTATAGGAAAGGCTTTTTCTTTAGATGAACAAAACATGCAACTCTTGAAAGCCGACAGATTTCCCCACACAGATCATGAAACAAATGTGTTTTGTACAACAAGAGTGTGTGATTATATGAATGTGCTGATAAGCCTGTGTTTATATATATTAAATCAATCCATTTTTATTGGAAAACAGCATATCCAGTGGACTTCACACATTTACATTTAGAGTCTCACACCTATAAACCACATTTTTATAAAAGAAAAAATTTTGAATTGTTGATAACCGGTGTCAATGTCAATAAACAAAAATCATGTTTGAATCTGATTGTACAACATGCACGCTGTTAGACATTATTAGGTTAGAATAAAGAATCAAGAAAGGAAAAAAAAATAAAAAATAAAAGTTGCAAGCATCATTCAAAATGTTCAGCAAAACATACTTCATATTCTTCAAATTCATGATCCTCAATGACAACAGTGCTTGGCTTGACAGCTGGAGGAGGACGAAGCAAATCCTGAGCCTCTTCCCATGTAAGTTTTAGCTCCAGCGCATCTTGACTATCAATGTGCAATCTCTTACTTTTGGACCCAATATTTCTAGCTTTTTTTCTCTCTGGAACCAACATTGATGGCAGCAGCAAGCCCTCCTTTGTCCTGCCTTCTTGCTTCTCAATTTTATGCCAGCTAAAGTCAGCACTCGTTGAAGACAAGTGTTTGGATAATGCATTTAAGTGGGAATCCGTGCTTCCCTTCAGTGACTGAAGAAGGCCAGAGTAACCACTTATTACAGGTAGGTTCTCAAAAACACCCGAAAAGAAAGTTTCACTTGTATGAGCGCCATTGTGAATGGCAGATGGATGAGTGTCCTGTTTATTTTAATAATTTGTGCATCAATATTATATGATCCACAATGCTGGCATGATAACTGACAGGATTTTGTACCTGCATTGCCACAGAATTTGATGCTTTCCGAAATCCCATGATAAGTTTTCCTTCAGGATCCATGCGACTGAAAGTCACTGTTGCAAAGAAAAAAAAAAGTACATAAAAGGAGGTACTGGATATGCCTCCACTTAGAGAAGCTAATACTACATTTATTTACATTTTCAAAACAGTTCTACAACTTAGTAGTACAGAAAGACGGGCAGATACAAGTTGCTTTATCATGCAATGACAAGTTCTCCCCAAGAAAATAACTTAAAAGATGAACAAAAAAATTATATGAAGGGATATTTAATGATACTTTCATCCTCCTTTTTAATACAGAATACTTTAGGATTGCATAAGAAATTAGAAAATAGTTAGTTACTGAATGATTTAAGTAGTGCAGTCACTGAAAGATACCAGTATCTCCTGCTTGCAACTGCATGGACTGGATGCAGGGGGTCACACCCTCCAAAACGTACATCCTGCTGTTATTATTGGGCCAAAATCTGAACTGAAATACCCACTCTTTTCCCTTAACATCTTGAATCTTTAGAGGAAGTCCCTCAGGTTGAGAAATGGGAGGAAAATATGCCTGCATGGTGGTTTGTTTTTCTTAAGGCTTGTTATATGAAACCTAATAGAAGTGGTCACGACTAGCATTGAATATCAGTTGAAATACTTGGATAAATAATGGCAAATACTTACTTCAGCACATGCTTTTGGAAGAACCAAGCGGCCAATTCGACCAGCATCACTGGCACTGAGCATCTTTTCAAACAATGGAACAATGGTTGAATTTGAGCTTTGAAAATATTGTGGTTAAGGAAATAGCTGTTTCAGTTCAAAAATATTTATAAAAACCATAGAATTTAGCTTTTCAGTTTATGGTTGTGCTGGGAGTATATAATAGGAAGAGAAAAATCAGAAAGGATACTCTCCAGATATCTGTTGCAACTCTTGATCTGTAATTCTGGGCCAATAACGGGGAAGTAACTGGTTCCTGCCCCGTCCTTCAGCAGGTGGCCGTGCCACTCGTACCTGTGAAACCATACTAGTATTCGCTTCCAAACTTGTAGCAAGGTTTGACCTTGGGGGTTTTGGCAAAAGATGCCGAGATCTTGTTCCTTGTAGAAATAGGGATGATGTTTTACTTTCCCTCTCATCAACAATGGCGCTAGGAAAGGTATTTGAATGTCCCAAAGGAGCACCAATAGTCATAGTCAAATTTGTGTGCGGCAGTGCTTCATATATATCATTTGACCCTGTATTTGCTCTGCGAAATTCTGCTTTTGCCGCTTCAGATGATCCATTAGATCCGTGATTAAGATTTGAGAAATATGGGTTTCCAATTTCTCCCAAAGACGGGGGAACATCCTCCTGTTTCATTTTGCGGAACAAACCATTTGTGTCCTCATTAGGAGATTGAAGCAAGTGCCTAAGTCCAATAGCCTCTGTCCCATTGCTCAACTGCAAAAGCTTCATTTTGTCAACACCATTTCCATCTAATTGGTCGTTGGAAGAAGTACGTTGCAGCTCACTGACTGTGGATGTGCCTAGCCCATTAGGTTTGTCATCACTTATATTCTGCGTAAAATTGTTTCATAAGAATCACTACCTGAACAGTAAGAGTTCAATATGTGCACAGTTTGAAGGCTTTAGTGCATAATGTGTAACCCACAGTAATAATATTGAAGGGAAATGCTCTTATTAACAACTACCAAGAGATATATGCAAAAGGCTGGCTCCAAATTACACCCTTGAAAGTTAATGCCCTCAGAAACACCTTGGAAGAGCATATCAACTAAAACTTATACACTAGTTACTAAGGAGAAGGAGAGTAACAGTGTCCATAAATGGTCCCCAGAGCATTTGTATGAACTTCTCCAGTCCTAAGAATTGACACTTTCTGGATGACACTTGATGAGAAAACAGCAAAACTAGAAATATTAAATCCGAAGTTACATATAGTGCGCGTATACATTATTTATATTAGATAATAGTTTTTATAATCATATCATTCATCTTACCGGGTGAGATCCAGATTTCTTTGTACAGCTTATACATTTCACACCACCACTATCAAGTAGCTCAAGCAGAAATCTTGAGGCAATGCATCCACAATGGAGCCGCTGCAGGCACCAAATCATTGGTAAATGTATGAACAGAGAAAGCAAGCAGAAACGGAAAGAAACAAAACACAAATTCTTTGCATTGTTGGGCGTGACGTTACCTTGCCACATGAAGTGCAGTCTCTCCAACCAGATTCTGTTGAGTGGAAGACGTCACAGAAAACTGATTGCTCATATGCAGACCTATCGGCAAATATTTGGAATTAACACTAAAAGTATTGCATAACGAAGGCCGATATATATTTTCAAGAAAACTACAGATAACAGTAAAAGAGAAACATAAGCCCAAAATGGGCTTGTCGCTATTATTATACGAAACATCAACACAGAGAAAAAGTTGAGAATTAAAATCCTAATTAAGTTTAAAATTAAAGCCAAAAATAGCCATCCTATCCAGCTTCCCACATTCATACCTACGTCTCTCTCCAACATGAGTTTTATTTTACAACAAATAAAAAAATAAGAAAAACACTCATGGTATGATAATGAGATTGTTGAGCATAATTACCAAAAGACAAATTTTGTAAAGCCCTTGTCTGGTTCAAACAATCATACAGGTTATACAAAAGACATATTAGCGTGATAACCTTATGTTTAGTAAAGAAAAGAAAAGGCAAAGTGAAGGGAGCAAATAACACGCTATCCATGAGGACACTTCTCAAAACAACAGTTCAACAGTCGATTTTTCTCTGTTCAGAAGAAACGCACATAAAATTTCAAGAACAATAGAGAATCATTATAAGATAAGTGGTCAAATGGCTGTCCTTCAAACATGAACTACCCTCAATTACTATTGCAAAACATTGTTCAATTAACAATATTAGGCGTGAGATTTATAAATTCAATTCATTTTCAATCAAGTTTAATACTAACACACATATATATATGTATACTTTTATAAGTATGAGTAAAGTTCGACACGGTCCCAGTAAACAGGATGTAGAGAACATATTGACCCCAAACAAAATAAAAATTCAAAAAAAAAAAAAAACCCCCCGTATAAAACAGTACACTGAGATATAAGAGAAATCAACAAAATTCAACGAAAAAGAAAAACAGTCCACTTTTCGTGAAATTCAAACATTTTGATTGAAAGAATCTAGAGAAGAGAATAACTACCCGCACTTATCGCAGAGATTGGCGTATCCACCGGATCGCAACGCCCAACCTTTCTTCCATTCAATCGAAGTTGATGCTCCACAGGACGCGTTCATGCAAGCCATTCTCACTTGCACTAAAAAATCCTGCGAAGAATTTCGCCAAAGAAAAAAAAAACTCAAACAAATCGGATTCACAGCAACACAAACCTAAATCCCCAAAATTAGCTTCTTTCGACCGAAATTAGCAAGTCTTGTGAAACTCAAAATTGGTCAAAGGAAAATCAGCAGAAGAGCACTGAAACCGAGAAGAAAAGCGTGGAACTTGGAAGAACAAGGCTTACTTCGATTACTGAATCGTGCACAATAGAAGAACTAGTTCATTTCTCTTGTAGGATTTCTGAAGAACGATTGCTCTGCACTTTTCTTGTGCGATTCTTCTTCGAGTGTTTTGGGAGTTTTGTGAGTGTTTGATCGGAAATTTGGTGTGAAATAGTCGACGGAGAAGTAGGTGAATCGGAGAAGGAGGGTCGGATTCCGGTGAGGGGAAGCTCGGATCGGCGGAGGAGTATTGGGGGAAGAAGACGTGTGCATGCAAAGTTGAAAAATATAAAAAGGAGAGAGAAAGAGAGAGAGGGGGTAGAGAGAGAAGGGTTTTAGAGATAGAAAGAGAAAGAGGAGAGAGATGGGCACAAAATGCATGCACGATGATGATGCTTCAAGACTCGGCCAACTCGCCCACCTTCCCCTTTTTTCCTCACTTGCCCTTTCATTTCTTTTCTTTTCTTTTCTTTTCTTCTCTTTTCTTTTCTTTTTCTCCTCAAATATTGATTTTCAAATTAATAATTGTGAAATTAAAAAAAAAAAGAACATTGTCCAATTTGTTTTTTGAACTAACATTGTACTACATATTTTCAGAAGTAATAAACCTATCTTTCACCTTAGTGTTAAAAATTACTTTCAACAAATTGTTCTAAAACTTCAATTTCAGTTTTTTATAGGTTTTTAACATAATTTTGAAGTGTAAGAGATAGATGTTCGATTCCTTAAAACACATAATGGATCACAACATTTCGTTTTATCCAATAGACCACCACATATTATGATACATCATGTTGATGTCTTTGTTGACTCAACACCACGTGCGGCTGCACACGGTAGTCGGACTATCTTATCCGATCTGGTCTTGCTTAGTCAGGTCTTTTGGACTGTTGCTCCGTTTCTTGAGGTGTCGACTTGATTATCCTACACAGGAGACAGGTGAGGCTCGGATCAGTTGGGGCACCGGTACGGTGCCGGCCAAAGACCCTCTGACGCTCAAATCAGTGTTGTGCTTGGGAGCGATAAATGAGGAGACAATGCATAGGTGTGGAGAAATGTATGTGCCTCATAAATGAGTTTTGAGGGGTATTTATAGTTTCTTGTTGGATCCAAGTTTTACCCACCGTATGTTGGAGGTTTGCCGATACGGTTGTATAGACTTGTTAGACATGGGGACATATGGATTGCCCTTGTACGGATAATAGGGAGCACAATATGAACCTCCAACATCGGGAGTGCTTGACAGGAAGATTGGTCACAAAATGTTATTTGGCACAAGATGTTCAGGTGTAGAGGTTGTCGAGCATTAGGGGTGGCAGAGTTATCATGTTCGGCGACACTGTTGGTGGCAGCGTATCGGCGGTATCTTCTCAACGGCATGCTCCCGAATAGTGCTCGGCGGGCCTAGCTAAACATACGCCCAACAAAACATAAGGGATATTTTTGTATATATTTGTTAAATTAATTAGAAAATAGATATCGGTCGTCCCATTGCATCAATTGAAAGAAATGTTATGTTTTGTTCAATATTTAAACACTAATGCTCATAGTTATGTGAATAAGGGATGTTATATGGTTATCAAGTAAGAGATTTGTTCAAGCAGTTGAGTGCGTGAATGTGTGCGTATATCCATCATAATTCAAATTCTGATGGTTTCATATGTAAAGTGAAATTATTAAAAAAAGAAATGTTATATGCTTATCATCTTTTTTTGATCTAAAATTTAATGAAAATCTTATTACTATTCAGAAAATTTAGAGATTCTTTCCCTTAAGAAAAAATTTAAAGATGCTACAATATAAGCCGTATGTTTTGGTCGTATCGTGCATTTTGTTGAGGTAATCTTGATAAATACGTTTTAAAAGTGTATGAGTTAAGATTTTTATTCTTTATTCTTAATTCATAATATTTTTAGTTAAATAATTACATTAATAAAAAAATATTTATTAAGAATAAAAAATTAAAATTAAAATTTATACACTCTTAAAAATAAATTCCCTTTTTTTGTGGCGGTTGCTGGATATGAGAATTGTGGAATGTATGTGGACGGAAGTGACCAAAAAGCGTTGAGGATTTTAGGCGAAGGTAGTTGACTAGCAGTCTAGTACATAGGTTCACTTGTAATTTTGCGACTCCTAAAAAGTGAGAGACGCTAGATGAACAAAACGGGTAACCCAAATTGTAACCTCAACTTTTACTATAAATCTTTTACAAACCGAATATAGCCAACTTATTTAAATGTTTAGGAAAGAAAATTAAAATGAACCATTTGTTATAATCTCCGTAGAAAAGAAAAAATAATGTTGCAACCAGAGAGAAACAGCCACTTATGATTTTTATCTTTATTTAGGGTCCGTTTAGTTCTCTGATTCGAATTTTTAATTCGAGTTGAGATATTATTTTATGTGAGAACTTTTTACTGTAATAAAAAAATTAAATGTAACTATTTTTTACCGTAATAAAATTTAAATTTTAAATTTAAATCGATAAAATGAACGATACCTTAAAATTATAAAAAAATAAAAACAAAATATTGAGTAAAAAATGCTATGAGGAATTAATGACAACAAAATTTAAAATAAATAAGGAAAAGTGCATAAAATAAGGGAGTATAAAAATACGGCCGCAGGGCAGCACCGTAAAATGGGTCACAAGACTCTTTTTTATCCACTCGCATATTTCGCATGCAACAGAACAGAATGAAATTACCAAAAGCCCTCCCTTCTATTCTCTTATTTACAGTAATACCATACTGGCAATGATTAAGTACGGCAGCGAAAATCGGTCATCCTGGTCTTCCCCTAGTCTCACGCCGCTCAAACAAATTTCCAAACACAATAGTTCCAAGATTCAACGATTGTGGACCGTCGATCTTTTCTTTCTGTTATGACGTCATGTCGGTAGAAGATGACGTCATATGACCTCGAAGTGCGTTACCAACCACGCTGAAAAAGAAACGCTAACCCACGCGCCTGAGAGCTGAACAGTCACGCCCATTTCTAAGCCTGACCTCGGCAGTTCATTTCCTCACGCGTCTTGATGACGACTGGAATTCAAATTCCTCCTCAATGAGTAAAATGAGTAAAAAGGACTAAAACGGTTGAGTTTATCTATTCAAATTTTTAATTTTAATTTTATTATAATTAAAAAATTTTATAAAAAATTATATTTAATTTTTTTTACAGTAAAAAATTACACACATAAAATTACATATTAATTTAAATTAAAAATTTGAATCAGTTTACTGAACGAAGCCTAAATAATCTTTTCTGAAAACAGTCATTTTAACTCTTCGTGTCAAAACTACAAAATACAAACATAAATTTAAAAATTGTGTTTCAATAATAATGACATTATGGTAAGTATAGTAGTTTACACTACTGATGATAATTGTTATTTTAGTTGTTGAATTAGTTTTTAATGATCATATCTCAATATAAACTTTTAAACTAATCTAATAGTTAAAATTTAAGGTAATTTGCACAAATGGTCTCCAACCTCTTTAGTAAGTGAAAATTTGGTCCCTAGCCTTTCTTTTTTTTGGCAAAACGACCCCCAACCTCTTTAAAAGATGACAGTTTAGTCATTTCTGTAAATTCCGTTAAAATTTTAACAGAACATGTTTGTGACCCATCACGTGACCCCCTTTTTCAGTAAAATGACTTGAATGCCCCATAAAAATTATCCTTTTGAGCTCGTGAGAGCGGCGAGCGAAGAGATGCAATTGGTGGCTGGGTTCAGCGTGGATGGGATTTGAGTTCTTCAACTTGCAAAACCCATATTCATTATCCTCATATTCCAGCGATGTTCATCACTAGATCCGCAGTCCCGCTCATTGACAATAGTCGTAGCCCCCCGATGTCGATCTCGACACCATCAATAGATCTCTACCTAGTAGCCTAAAAACTCAAAAAGGAAAAAGAAAAAAATTGAAAGAAAAAATATGCAACTTTGAATTGCGTGTTCTTAATGTTGGGGAGGCTTTGGTTTGCGCCTTTGTTAATGAAAGTCCTTTCAATTTTCTCTGAGCTTGCAAGCAAGTTATTTGATTGAGAATAAATTTTTCTTTTAATTTCCTGGGTATCAGCCTGCAGGGTTGTTAGGAGTGCTCACTAGAATAATATGAGAGAGAGAAAGAGGGAGAGAGAGATGGAAAAAGTAAAACCCCTTTCCCTTTCCCTTTCTTTCCTTCTCTGTTGGAAAAGAGGGAAACAACAAACCATCGCCATGAAAGCACCGGAAGAAGAAACCGACCCAATCGCCATCTCCACCAAGCTTCTCTCCTCTCTCATGGACGAAATCCCACTCGTCCAGACCTTCAAGGGCAAGTGGTCCCTCATCTGCGCTAAGCTCGACAATCTCCGCCCTCAGCTCACCGACAACAGCGTTGTCGTCTCAAACTCTGACTCGTTGCCAAGGAGGGAGGCTGTGCGTGCCGAGTCGAGGAATTTGATAACTCGGTCAAGAAACTCGACCATGGATTTCCCCCTAGGATTCATGCGCGAGAGAAGAGAGAGAGAGAGAGAGAGAGAGAGAAGGAGAGAGCAGAGAGCAGATAAAGAGGGGCGGAGAGATGAGAGAGAGAATGAGAGCTTACCTTGGTATTTTACCAAAATACCCTCTTTAACAAGATCACATGCTTTGCACATGATTAATTCTGTTAAAATTTTAATAGAATTTGACTGAAATGACGAGATTGCACCTTTTTAAATAGGTTGGGGATCGTTTTGTCAAAAAAAAAAGTTGATGACCAAACTGTCACATTTTAAATAGGTTGGAGACTATTTGTGCAAATTATCTTAAAATTTAAAACAACAATTCCTACATTGATAAAATAACATTTACTTACTATCGTGAGAGTTTATTATTTTTATTTCTTATTAAAAAATTAAATATATTTTAAAGCAATTAAACTCTTTTAAAAATATGGTTATGAAATATTAACTAAAAAGTTATAATTGTTACTTCTATTCTTTTATAAGCTAAAAATAAAAGAATAAAAGGTCCGTATTTTAGTAAATAGCTTTATTTAAAAAGAGAGAGAGAGAGAGAGAGATTGAATTAGCAATGTTTGTTAATTACGCTTAATTATCATTAGGGACAAAAGAAATTAAAATAATAATAAAAAAGAAATTAAGGTCAAAGATAATCATTACAGGGGAGATAGTGGACCGCATGTGTTAGGAAGTTATGTGAATCACATATTCTGGTAATGCCCATGTAACTCCTCCAATATTGATAGTATGGGAGGGCTATTATTTTTTCGTATAACTTTGTTGTTGTTTTTTTTTTTTTTTTTTTTATAAATCTTTTTTGGGATCGTTTCTCTAGTCAAATGTTTTTGAGGATTGTTGGGTCAATGAACAAAGGATAAACGTGTTCATGTTCGACAGTTTGTAATTGTATTAGCAAAGTAGACGAGATGTTTAATTGATTAATTAATTAATTTATCTATTTATTTTTGTTTCCTGAAAATTTGACGAGATGTGCATGAAATTGATGGGAATAGATGTAACCTATAAATTTTTGCTTAAGCTCGGGCGGCGATAAAAACAAAATTAAAAAGATAAAAGGATAATGTTGGTATTGGTGTTAGTTTCATCTATAGTTTTATTTGTGATTGGGGTTGGATTTTGACATTTTGTATTATACTTAATGCTTAACAAAAACGCTTAATATGATTTAGAAGATATGTTATTTTGATTTGGTTGATCTTACGTTATTTATGGGATCATCTAAACCCATTATGAAAAAAGAAAAGAAAAATAAAAAGAGCTTTATCTTACTCTATTAGTCCCTTAACTTTCAAGAAAGTGAAAATCTAGTCCCTGGTTTTTTTTTTTTTCATTTGTTACCAAATTTTGTCTTTGATAATAAAATTGACGATTGATTTTAAAACTTTAATAGAAACAGTCACGTGCTCATCACATAAAAACTCAAAATTTTACTAAAATAATTAGGTTATGTGCAGAATATTATAATTTTCAAGTGTTTTTATGACACTAAATATAATGTTGTTTGCTCATTTTATGTGATTATTTTTTTTAATTTAAATTAATCACACCTTACCTTTACTGAATTTTAAAATATATCATTAATTTTATTATTAGGGAAATTATTAAAAAAATAAATTTCAATTATTAATTAACTAAAAAATTTAAGCACCAATTTGTTATAATGTTAACACTTCAAAGACGTTACACTAAATACTTAAAAATAAGTTAGGACAAACAAAAAATCCATGAGCCAATTGTAACATTTTCTTTTCTTTTCTTTTCTTGTTTCTGTGAATTTAGATTGATGTGATTTGAGTTTCACACTTTTACAATGCGTTGAGGTGCGAATTTATCACTATACTATATCAATACCCCAACAAATATACTGTGTGGCTTATCTGTGTTTTTTTTTTTTTTTTAAGCAAAAGTTATATTAACTCGCCAATTTTCTTGGGAAAATAATGTTGTGACGCTAGTGGAAGTGATGATTTTTGCATCAATAGTTTTTAGCATTTGAAATATATATATATATATATAAAGGAAATAATAACGAAAATAACTCTCAAAGGGTGGGGAATGGAAATCTTTTGTAAGGCAAAATTTTGAGCCCGTTTGATAATGTTTTCAAAATGGTTTTGTTTTTGGTATAAAAATAAAAATGAAATTGTATTAAAAATTATTCTAGAACCGATTCTAAAATAACGTTTGGTGATCTTTTAAGAGATTAGTTTGAGTATGATAAAAAAATAAAATCGTGTTTGGTTATATTTATGTTTGTTTTGAGTACTAGTAATTAATAATCTTAAATTAATATATTAAGTAATTAATAATTGATAATTATTTAGCAAATTAAAATTAATATATTAATAATATAATAATAATGGATAAATTATTATTAATGAGTACATTAATAATTAAACTATATATATAATAAATTAATATGCTAAATAATTGAAAAATTGTAATTAATAATTAATTATAAGTAATTACTATGTTAGTAATGTACTCATATTTATTAGATTATAAGATTAATTAGTGTATTAAGAAAAATAATTAGTATATAAATAATTTATTAATATTCTGTTTACTACTTAAATTATTAACTTTTAGTTACATAATTAAATAATTAGTTAATTAATAACTAATATTTATTGAATAATCTATTATTTGATATATCACATGATCAATTGTTGGTAATTATTCTTTTTATAATAATTAATTACTAATTATCAATTATTAATTAGTATATTACATATTGATAATTATAATTTAATATTAATTATTAATTGAGTAATTACTATTTATTTTTTATTTACCAACTACTTACTAATTAATAGATTATAATTAACATAATATATGATTGATATATTATTAATTATTTATTTATTTAATAACCTATTATTACCTGTTTTATTGTTAATATGTTATATAATTAAATTTTTGGCAATTAATCTTTGACTAAATAATTAATTACTGTATTATTTATTATTTTATTAATAAAATTAAAAACTTAATAGTAATAAATTAATATTTAATTAATAATTAAGTAATTGCTATCTATTTATTAATTATTAAGTATATCTATTTATTAGTTATTAATTAATATATACTATAATTAGTAATTAATAATTAATTATTTAATATAACATTGTTGATAAGTACTAGAAAATGAAAATGGAAAAGGAACAATAACTTTCAGTCGTTGTCTACTTTTGTCACAAAAATCATTTTCATTGTTTTTGTTTTCGTTTCCGTTTTCAAAATTTTTAGTAAACAAATGCGATTTGTAGACCGTTTTCATTTTCGTACCTCAAAAGACATATGGAAACGTTTTCAAAAATAACTAAAAAATAATTTCAAACGCACCCTTTAATTCTGATTTCTTAGTCATACTCCTCTAGAATTGTAATTTATAAATTAGAGTACGTTTAATTTATTATTTATCATCTCCTTATTTCATAACATATCAATTAGGAAAGTACCACTTTTATGGTAGAGTCATTCAATTATACCACTAACCACTTTTAATATATAAAAAGACAATTTTACTATAGACAATTAAATATGATTAATCACCGTTTAATTGGAGTTAATCAAAATATGTGATAAGAATGAAAGGAAATGAAGTAATATGGTAAAAACCAACAACCATCTCTTATATAGTCAAATTAATTGATAAATTTAAAGCTCGAAATTTTATAACCCTACTTGAAGTCCTCATGATCTGTAATAGTGAGTGAAATTCAGTCCACCATTTTCTATGTGTTGGTGGTCCTCAAAATTTAGATTAAGAAAAAAGGAGAGGGTAATGATCATTGATTTTTTATTTTTTAATTGTATAGCATAATTAGGGGCACGGACCAAAACGCAATGAAATGAAATGAAAAATAAAAGAAAAGTAGAAGAATAGGGATTGTTGACTTCCTTTCTTATGTTTACTTATTATCTAAAAACTGGGATGAGAAATTATCCGTTCACTTTCTAACGCTTACTAACATCTTGTAAGTGTAATTATTATATCCTAAAATAATAATCATTGGTTTAAACAAAACTATTAGTTTAAACGGTATTAAAACCTTTCTTTAAAGACTTTCTAAGTACTAGTACAAATTGTCTACAATTTCATTTTATTATAGAAATACCTAAAATTATAACAGTGATGAAAAGGAACTGAAATGTAACCAATAATAAATCTTATATCATGAAAATAATACTTACTGAATTAGAAAAATGAGATCAGGTGATATATCATACAATTTTGAACTTGTGATTTTTTTTTTAATTGGGGAAACTTGCAAATTTGTTAAGAATTTGGAATAAATCATGTTGCTACGACGATTGACAAACTCATTCCATAAGAAAATGCTACATAACCACACGTTCCTATTCAAAACTTACCTCTCTTAAGTTGACATTGTCCGTGGGTCTCAATTTTTTTAAAAAAAAAGAGTATTGTTAGGATAACAATTTTAATCTAAACTATTTTGTATCTAACTTACGTGATACAGAGTTGTCATTTTTTATTGATAGATATAATTACTTATTATTAATCGATGTGATAATATTTTAAACAACTATCAAGAAAAAAATGACAACTCATATGCCACGTAAGTTGAAATAAATATAGTTGAGATTAAAGTTGGTGTCTCTAGCAACATTCTTTTAAAAAATAACGTAGATTAATTTCAAAAATTCTCCTATTGACTTTTATATCATAATATTTTTCCCTATATATAAAATATTAGTGAAAAAACTCTTTCTGTTAATTTTTTTAACAAAAATAATGTGTTACACAGAAGTGAGAGTCTTAAGTATATAATTACATAATTATCATTTTTTTTAATTTTTTATTAATTAAATAATATTATTTATTTTTAAATGGGTGATATAATTAAATTTTTTACCACCTTGAGGTGGTATTTCAAGTTTTTTTCCCCTCTAGTCCTTATCCAACCGGAAGTTGTGTCATGGTCCTCCAAATTTCGGGCAAAAAGATCAAAACACAACCACTTTCACACTCTTCACCCTTTCCCATTTATCTCTTCAACCAAACAACTCTGAAACAATGGCGGGAATGGCGACAACCTTTCATTCGTCGTCGGCTTCTTCCATCCTCAGCCGTCCGTCGCCATTTTCTTCCGTCTCACTCTCGTCGAAGCCGTCGTCTCTACTCCGAAGGCCGAGTTTGCGGCAGACTCTCTTTCGCTCCAGATTTCCCAGTTAAACTCTCATTCTGTTGTACTGTTCGTTTTTGCTTGTTTTGTTCGTTCGCAGGCTTTGAATTGACGCTGTCCGCAGGAATTATGGCGTTTTCCAGCAATGATATTAAGGTCGGCACTGAAATTGAATTGGATGGAGCTCCTTGGCGAGTTTTAGGTATTTTATTCACTTTTCTCTTTGCTTAGAATTAGCAAAAAAAAAAAAAAAAAAAAAACCCTTCAAATTTCGACTTAGAATTAGTTAAAAACTTCAAATTTCTTTCTTTTTGTATTCAGTCAATTTTGAAGTTGGATTTCGTTTCTTTAGTAGCTGCATTGCGTGTGTAAGGGCATATTTGGAGTTTTGGGATTAATCAATGCATAATTGGACTTTGTCGAAGTGTTAGTTCTAGACTTTAGTCATTTTTAGGATTTTAGGATAATACTATTTTGAGTGCCATTGTTTTCCCCTGGTTAATTTTTATTTCTTTCCCCGTTTTTTGTGCCATAGATTTCCTCAATACTGTAGTGTACGTTATTTATCCTCGAGAAAGAAGAAGAAATTATGAATTCCTCTTTGAAATTTTGGAGTGATACCCTTGAACTTCTATTACAGTTTTTGTTGGGAAAATCCACCTTAAACCTTAATGGATGTCAAAATTCTTTCTGAACTTGAGGGTTGGTACCCTTAAAATTTCAATAAGAAATACGAATAATTTCAAATTTTATCTTCATTTTAGTTCGAGTTATGGTCATTAAGTGGCTTTATACACGCGAGAAAAACATGATTGATGATTCAGTTTCTTTCATATACATTGGCTTGAGGTCAATGCAGGTACCAAAATAAGTTCTTTCGTTTGATGTTTAGAATTCTTCCGTTTTACAAACCCTTATGCTTAGCATTAGATTTTCCCATTCATGAACCACAAATACGAGTTTAGTTTATTCGTACTTCATCTTTAAAAGTCAGCCACATCTAATCTTTCTTATTAATAACTAATACTACATTGATAGTTTATGCTTCAAACATCACATTTTTTTAGTTCGTTTTGTATCTCACAATTGAGATACGAATTCTTTTTGTTAGATAATCTGTTGTTCACATTTTTATAGTATATTGATAGCTTATGCTTTAAACATCACATTTTTTTAGTTCGTTTTGTATCTCACTTGTTATCCATGCAAATGATTTTTTTCATGCTGAATATTTACGAATGCTTGTTGTTTTCTGCATGCATGTGATAATCTGATAGGTCTCCGCCTATTAAATTTGTTTATGCTAGAAGAAGGAAGAATGACCAGCAGGGACTGGTTGGTAATTGGAAGGAGGATTAGTCGTGGGGATTAGCAATTTTGTTAGAATCCTTGGTCTTGGGATTGGGCAGGGTGAGTGGAATGGAACCCGCTGGGGGAAGTGTCCAGTTGGTTAGAGTAGGGTAGTATAAATAGCTCAACCGTTGGGTTGGGAGGCATCGAATATTTTTGTTATTGTGAGAATTAGATTGTTGGAGGTTTGGGGTCCTCGAATTCCCCCTTCTATCTGTAATCTTTCATTTTTCTTCAGAAATACAAGGAGCCAGACCCTTTTGTAGTTAATTTCCATTCAATTGCTTACTTTGTATTACGAACATTGAGTAGAAAAGGACTTAGGAAAACAAGAACTTAACAATTTGGTATCAGAGCCCGTCGATCCATGGCCAATCAGCAAGACCGCTGGGGATCGTTGGAGAGGAGGCTGAACAGTTTCCAGGATGCTCTACAAACCTTCGAGACGATGGTGGACCCAGTACCAAGGTTGCAGGAGGAGATGGCGACCATGGGAGTGAGGCTCGGCGAAGTGCAAGGAGAAGTTGTTGCGATGGGAGCCAAGGTGGACGGAATCCAAGGAACGATCACCCGACTCGAGGAGCTCATGATCCAGCGAGTACGTAACCAGCGCTCTCCTCCAAGGAGAGACAGGGGGGACTACTCTCCTCCAGGGGAGATCCGGGACGATCAAACTCCACCCAGGCGAGGACCAGGACGGCCAGCTCGTGCGGACCCCAGTCCTCCGAGGAGAGTTCAGGCGAGGGGTAGAGAGGGATATCACCGTTACCGGTCTCCGGATAGACCCCGCGCGCGGGTTAAGCATCAAGGTAAGAAACTTGAACTTCCACTATTTCAGGGAGAGGATCCACACGGTTGGATTTTTCGAGCCGAACAGTATTTCACCATTAACGGCATCGAAGGAGGAGAGAAGGTGATGGCGGCCTCCATCTGCATGGAGGGTAGGGCCTTAGGTTGGTATCAGTGGCTGGATACTCAAGAGCCTTTCGTGGGTTGGGAAGACCTCCGAGAGGCTATCCTCCATCGTTTTGGCCGTTCCCGGGAAGGGGACCCGACCGAGAGACTTATGGCACTCCGGCAAGGAGGGACGGTGGCGGAATTTAGAGAGGAGTTTGAGTCCCTCGCAGCGGCGATGAGAGGAATACCAGAGAATGTTTTCAGAGGAGCATTCCTTAATGGGCTGAGGGAAGACATAAGAGCAGAGGTCAAAATGCACAGGCCCATGAATTTGGTTATGGCCATGGATCTGGCTCAGCAGGTTGAAGATCGATTGGATGCGGTCGACTGGATCCGGAAGGCACGGGCGGGTTGAAATACCCGTACGGAGTGGGGCGGCAGAGCTGGGTTCAGCAACCCGAACCCGGCTCCGACTCCTTTTAACCCAACAGATAAGCCTGAGAGCTCTCTTCGATCCCAAATGTCGCGTGACCTAGCTCTTCCCATCAGGAATCGCGACTCACCCGCGACGGTAGGTACAACGACATGAAGTGGCCCCAACTACCGACGACTGGCGTACGACGAGGCTCAACAGCGGCAAGCTCGTGGGTTATGCTTCCGGTGTGATGAGGAGTTTAGCCCGGGCCACAGGTGCCGAAACAAGCAACTGCAAGTCCTTCTCGCAGTGGGTGAGGAGGAGGAAAGTGAAGACGAGGGTCGTGAGGAAGGGGAGGAGACGACCAAGGTCACTGGAGGGCCGACGGAGGAAGCCTTGGGGCTCTCCTTAAATTCCCTCAAGGGGATGGCGACAACCAAGACTATGAAGCTAAAAAGGGACTTGGGTGACCGGGAAGTGGTCATACTGGTGGATAGTGGAGCCTCCCACAGCTTCATAGTGGCATACCTGGTGCACAGCCTGGCAATTCCCACGGATTTGTCTGTTTGCCATAAGATTGAGGTAGGTAATGGTATGAGCTTTCAACAAAGGGGGATTTGCTGAGGGGTTAAGGTGCTCGTACAGGGATTTTGGGTAGTCGAAGATATTTTTCCTTTCGAGCTGGGCAGTGCGGATTTGGTTTTAGAATTTCATGGCTGAGGACGTTGGGGGAAGTCCGAGCTGATTGGGCCAACTTCACCATGCGGTTCCAGGAAGGAACTGAGTGGATTTGTTTGACAGGGGATCCCTCATTGAGTTATTCCCCGGTGAGCCTGCGTTCATTATCACGAATCTGGAACCATACCGGGATTGGAGTGTTACTAGAATTTCGAGCAACCCAGGACGGAGGAGTTGAGGGCGATATGCGGCCACTGCCTCCAAGTTGCGAGCCCCTCATCCAGGAGTTCCACACCGTATTCAGCATGCCTAAGGGGTTGCCTCCTTACCGAGCAAAGGATCACTGTATTGTCCTCCGTGAGGGTGCATCCCTGCCCAATATCCGGCCTTACAGGTATCCTCAGGTTCAAAAAGCTGAGATTGAGCGACTAGTTGCAGACATGATGGCCTCGGGCATTATTCGGCCCAGCAGTAGCCCTTATGCCAACCCAGTGCTTTGGTCCGAAAGAAGGATGGAAGTTGGCGTTTCTGTGTTGACTATCGAGCCTTGAATCAGTTAACCATTCCAGACAAATTTCCAATTCCAATCATTGATGAGTTGCTTGACGAGTTGCACGGGGCGACCGTATTTTCCAAACTGGATTTGAAGTCTAGCTACCACCAAATTAGGGTACGCGAGAGTGACGTGGAGAAGACGGCGTTTCGGACGCATGAAGGGCATTACGAGTTCTGCGTCATGCCTTTTGGTCTCACCAACGCGCCGGCTACATTCCAAGCTTTAATGAATTCGGTATTCCGCCCCTTCTTACGAAAATTTGTTTTGGTGTTTTTGGATGACATTTTGATTTATAGCCAGACGTGGGCGGATCATCTCACACATTTAAGGAGCGTGCTGGAAGTGCTGAAGCAGGGGGCCTTGTTTGCCAATTTCGAGAAATGTGTTTTTGGACAAGGGCAGGTCAATTACTTAGGACACGTTCTGTCGGCTGAGGGAGTATCCGCAGACCAATCTAAGGTTAGTGCGATGTTGTCATGGCCTTCCCCTAGGATTGTTCGGGAATTGCGGGGCTTCCTGGGCCTTACAGGCTATTATAGACGTTTTGTTAAGGGGTATGGATCCTTAGCCCGTCCTCTAACCGACTTGCTCAAGAAGGGCTCTTTCACTTGGTCTTCCATGGCAGAGGTTGCCTTTCTCCTCCTTAAGCGCGCGATGACTGAGCTCCCGGTGTTGGCCATGCCGGACTTCACGAAATTGTTCGTCCTTGAAACTGACGCGTCGGGCAGCGGCGTGGGCGCGGTACTAATGTAGGAGGGTCAGCCAATCGCTTACTTTAGCAAGGTGCTGTCCGCTTCTTCCCATTTGAAGTCAGTTTACGAGCGGGAGCTCCTCGCTATTGTCTTGGACGTTCAGAAATGGAGGCATTACCTTTTGGGGCGGCATTTTCTTATCCGGGCCGATCAGCGGAGTCTTAAATTCCTCACGGACCAGCGTGTGTTACCTCCTGATCAACTACGCCTTATCACCAAGCTCCTTGGATATGACTTTAAGGTGCAGTACAAACCAGGTGCCGCGAATCGGGTAGCAGATGCCCTTTCACGTCGGGAGGACGATTCGCTGGTGGAATTCGCAGCCTTTTCCATTCCTCATCCAGTAGACATGACGGCACTTCGGCAGGGCCAGCTCCAGGACCCCGACTGTCGGGACATCATTATTGCCATCCGCCAAGGTCGGCCAGTGGGGGAGGGGTATGTTCTTCGCAACAATTTGTTGTGGTTCCGGGAACGGTTAGTGCTGCCTCTATCTTGGACTCCTCAGGTACTCCACGATTTCCATAGTTCGGTTATAGGGGGCATTCCGGGTTTTTGCGGTCGTATAAACGGATTTCGGCGAATTTTTTTTGGAGAGGCATGAAACAAGCAATCAGGGACTTTGTTGCCCACTGTGAACGGTGTCAGTAGGCTAAAACCGAAGCGCTCTCACCGAGAGGCTTATTACAACCCCTTCCGATCCCCCAACAAATTTGGGAGGATATAGCCATGGACTTCATTGGGGGGCTTCCGAAGTCCAAGGGAATGGATACTATCTTGGTCATCGTGGATCGCCTTTCCAAGTATGCCCATTTCTGTCTTTTGGCCCATCCTTACACGGCTAAACAGGTAGCCTCTGTGTTTGTTCAGGAGATTGTTCGCCTACACGGGTTTCCCCGTTCGATTGTCAGCGACCGCGATACCATTTTCATGAGTTTGTTTTGGCGAGAACTGTTTAAACTACAGGGAACAAAGCTTCAGCCGAGTACTGCCTATCATCCACAGACGGACGGCCAGTCCGAGGTAACCAATCGCTGCCTGGAGACCTTTCTCCGTTGCTTTGCTTGTGACAAGCCAAGGTCCTGGTTGTCTTTTCTACCTTGGGCGGAATATTGGTTCAACACTTCGTATAATGCATCCATTAAGTGTTCTCTTTTTCGAGCGGTATATGGGCGGGAACCCCCTACTATCCAGCGTTTCCAAGCAGATTCTACCGTTGTCCATGAAGTTGCCACCCAATTACAGGAGAGAAATCAAATGCTGGATGTCCTTAAAGAGCACCTTTGTTTGGCCCAACAACACATGAAAGAGTTTGCGGACAAACATTGCCGGGAGGTACAGTTTGCTTTGGGCGACCTGGTTTTGCTTCGACTCCGCCCATATTTCATGAAATCCATCGCTCAAAAGGTTAATGAGAAGCTCAGTCCTCGCTTCTATGGGTCGTTCGCCGTTCTGGAGAAAATTGGTCAGGTGGCGTATCGCTTAGACTTACCTGCTTCTGCCAAGATTCACCCTGTTTTTCACGTCTCCCAGCTAATGTAGTTTAGGGGGCAGCAGTACCAGGGTCAACCTCTCCCTGAGCAGTTGACAGCCGACTTGGAACTGGTTGTCCAGCCGGCTGCTGTGTTGGACGTTAGCACCATCTTCGTTGGGGGGCGCCAAGTGGAAGAAATTCTGGTTCGTTGGGAGGGCCTTTCCTTGGGGGATGCCGCTTGGGAACCTGTGGCTCTGATTCGGGACCAATTTCTAGCTTTCAACCTTGGGGACAAGGTTGGTCTCCAGGGAGGAAATAATGATAGATCTCCGCCTATTAAATTTGTTTATGCTAGAAGAAGGAAGAATGACCAGCAGGGACTGGTTGGTAATTTGATGGAGGATTAGTCGTGGGGATTAGCAATTTTGTTAGAATCCTTGGTCTTGGGATTGGGGAGGGTGAGTGGAATGGAACCCGCTGGGGGAAGTGTCCAGTTGGTTAGAGTAGGGTAGTATAAATAGCTCAGCCGTTGGGTTGGGAGGCATCGAATATTTTTGTTATTGTGAGAATCAGACTGTTGGAGGTTTGGGGTCCTCGAATTCCCCCTTCTATTTGTAATCTTTCGTTTTTCTTCAGAAATACAAGGAGCCAGACCCTTTTTCTGGTTAGTTTCTATTCAATTGCTTACTTTGTATTACAAACACTTAGTTGAAAAGGACTTAGGAAAACAGGAACCTAACATAATCATACATCTTGTTCTTGACTAATTTTTTGGATATCTCTTTTTATCGCTTTAATAAAAGCATCAACTACATTAGTGAATGGAAGCTTATAGTTTGCTACCTGTGTGGCCTTTATAGAATTTCTTCACGTTAAACCTGGAAAGGGGGCTGCATTTGTGAGGACCAAAATTCGTAATTTCATAACTGGAAACACAATCGAGAAAACTTTTCGGGCTGGAGTTACGGTAAATTCTTTTGAACTACAAATTGATTTCTCAGTAGTCTTGTCGCTTGTATAATTTAAGATTCCTACAATTGTCACTTGCGCTTGTATAATTTAAGATTCCTACAATTGGCACTTGCTAACTATGAAGAAGTCCTCTATGTGTAATGCATTTCAATGGATTTAGTACATTTCTCTTACCTGCTTTAGACTGATGCGTCTTGTAGAAATATGATTACATTATATTCATAAGGGAGTAATTTTTATTTTCATCTTTTTTGTTTTTGCATTTTTATTTTTGCTTCCCAAACATGCAATACGTTCTAGAAATTTCAAATATAGATACTACAGTGTAAGAGGCTAAGAGAAATTTAGCTGACTTTGTTCTTAAAAGGGATTTGAAAAAAAAGAAAAAGAAAAAGAAAATGAAAGAAAATGAAAACAAAAAGAGTTGAATGAGTTGTGATATGACACTTTCTGAAGTTAGGGTCTAATGATACGCCCGTTCTTTTAACAAATTGACGTAAAACTATTTTAGGAACATGGTACAATTTTTTGAAACTTTAGGGACAAAAGTGCAACTTTTGGAATAGTTAGACCTATTAAGTAATTAATCACCTTAAAAATTTCAATGGCAAGTATAAAAGTTGCTTAATGTCATTTTACTCCTCAGGTAGATGTTGTGTCACATAGTAGCATTAATAGGTTAGCCTTCGAACTTTTGTGCAGCAAAATAGGCTGGGGACATTATTGGTTCTGCAGTTATATAATTAAATTTGAATATCAGACTGCTGAGTTGACCGTCCATCCTGGATGTAACAAATTGCTATTTATGGTTTCTTTCTCTTTGTTTTTTTTTATTAATAAATAATGTATTAAATAAACTCTATTTCTTTGAGGATACATAACATTCAGGAATTAAGATTTTATAAGATGTACTTCGGAATTCTTGTCGCAGTATGGGATGTTTGGTGAAACTTCCTAAGAACGTGTATTGTACAACAATATAGTATAGGCTCACCCAGGAACATAATTTTGACTTATTGTTATTTCTATCGACTCTCAGGAGACAAATATGTGCAATTAGAAGATTATTTTTATAAGTGCAATATAAGTGTGTTTGTGATTCCTTCTTATGTGTTACTATTGGCTTCACAGCTTGATGAGGCAAATGTGTACAAGGAAACTAAGCAGTTTACATACAAAGATGGTTCACAGTTTGTCTTCATGGACCTGGTATTGTTCAGCATACCATCTCATATGTTATTTTGGCTCAAGTGTTCATATATGATGCTTATGGAAGATATGGACTATCGATCCAATCTTGCCCTCGGGGGCCAGTTCTCATGGAAGCTACCAAATACCACTGTAATTGTTAATCTCAATACTTCAGTTCCCTTCATTATAGGCATGCCTTTTTCCTTTTTTTGCAGAATACATTTGAAGAAACTCGTCTAAATGAAGCTGATGTTGGGGATAAAACAAAGTGGCTAAAAGAAGGAATGGACTGCAATTTGCTTGTTTGGAATGGAAAAGTACTTGTCAAATCCCTATATGCTATGCATTGTATGCAGTACATTTCACTCTTTGCATGGAGAGAGTAATATTCTTCAAGAACAGTGTCAACGAGGCACTCTTTTTCCGTGCATGATTAGGCTTAGCTCTCCATTATGCTATTAGCATTTTACAATCACTGATGAACACAGCACGAACAACTACTCTTTGTCTGACATCAATAAGTTAAAACTAGAATGATGGTTATTTTCTTGACTGCTTTTGTTATTTGCTGGTAGGTTATTGGTCTTGAAATTCCCATCACAGTGCAGCTATCTGTGGCTGACGTTGATCCTGGACTCAAAGGTGACACGGCTCAAGGTAATGCCACTTGATTTTCTTGCAAACTTTCAGGGACCAAATGTATAGTGTCATCAGTGTAACAAGAATTTAAAGCTTATAAGGTCCGAAGACTCGTAAATCGGGCTGGTTCAATCTGTTACTATGTTTTAAAACTTCCAGGGCAGATGAAATTTTCTTATTGGGTCATAGCAGACGAAACAACCTAATTAATTATCTACTTAGTGCTAAGCATGCATCTAAGTTTTGTGGACCTGAAAAAGTGATATGATCCGTGCAATAACTTCTCTGTCTGAACGTGAAATCTCTGGAACACTTATATTGAAAAACATTTTGTTTTCTGTTTCATTTTTGGGTGTTCCTAGTCATAGATGCTGATAATACATCTTATCACTTTCTGATTTCACCGTTTAAAAATTTTGTTGCCAGGTGGATCAAAGCCAGCAACTCTTGAAACGGGCGCAGTCGTTAATGTCCCCCTATTCATAAATGTAGGCGATACAATTATAGTCGATACCAGAACAGGGCAATACACAAGTCGGGCATGAGCTTTCTAAGTTGTACATTTTCTAGCATTAGTCACAAATTTTGGTAATTTATTTATGTTTACCATATAAGAGAGTTCTACCCTACGACTTATCTGGATGAGATCTGTACAGTTGTACATTAAGGTTAACTTAAGGTTTGCAAACCTTCAACATCTTGGTGCACCTGTTGGCTCCGTCCATTTTTGTATCAAATCAATGAAAATTGAGTGTATCTGACCTATTGGTCATATATTATGGGCATTATATTGGTGAACCAAGTTTCTTCAAGCACTATCAAACCAAAGGAAAGGTTTTCTTTGGAATTTCTTCAACAATGATGAATTTATGGTCCATATGGTATGATGATAAATACTTGCAACAAGACTATTTACAGGCAGCAAAAGATCATCACATATCAGCAAAAGATCATCACATATCAGCAAAAACAACTGTTGGAATAAAAATTTAGTACTGTTACTTCTTTATCTATTCCTCAACAGCTGGGAAAGCAGAGAGATGAGAGCATGAATAACATCTTTTCATTGCAGCGGCATCATGGTCGGAATCACACCTCGCTTCAACGCTGCGCCATATACGTTGGAAGCACCTAACAAGCTCCCATGTTGATTTAACTCATCAATTAACAGGTTATAACATGTTCTACTGGGAATTCTACCCTCTTCATTCAAGAGGACCAAAATCGACAATGCCTCTATCACCTTTTCTTCCAAGCAAAGTGCTCGAATTACTCCATTGAACGTGACCATCCGCGGTGAATATCCCATTCTAATCATCTTCTGCAAATAGACACTAGCATCATCTGTTTTCTTCCCCATGCAAAGAGCCCCAATCATTACGTCATACGTACTAGGATCGATGACAGAATCCTCGTGCTTCATTTTCTCAAACACTTGGTGCGCATTTTCCAAAAAGCCCTTTCCTTTACAAGATATCCTACACAATCCTCTAACAAGAACATTCATCATCTTATCCTCTACTTTTAACCCAATTCCCACCATCTCTTCATAAATCCTCAATGCAGTCCTTATATGGCCCCATTTCAGTAACCCATGTAAAAAAGTGCTATAACATATATAATCAGGTGAACAATTCCTCTCCTTCATCTTCTTGAAAATGCCAATCCCCATCAATGGCCTTCCTTCTATGCAGTACCCATTAAACAAAGTGTTGAAAGTGACCACATCAGGTGTCAATCCCATCTCAAAAGCCTCATTAAGCAACTCCACAGCCTCATCAGATCTACCCACTTTGCAAAACCCATCCATAACAGCTGTGTATGAATAAATGTCAGGTTTCAAATCCTCTTCCTTCATTTTCATCAACATTTCAAAAGCTTCCTCAACTCTCCCCACATAACACAAACCCTTTAGCAAACAATTGTATGTCTTTACCATTGGCTTAAATCCAACTCTACCCACCACCTCTAAAACCCCCAAAGCTCTCTGCAATCTCCCACTTTTGCTCAGTGACTTTAAGAGCATAGAAATGGTTGAAAATTCTGGTTCAAACCCATTTTCCAGCATATAGCCTAAAACTCTCTCAGCCTCATCAAATTCCTTATTCTTGCAATGACACCTTATAACTATTGATAATGTCCAAGAATCTGCCTCTACACCGTGAAATGACATTTCATCAAACAGCTTCAAGGCAAGGTTAGAATCATCTACAAACAATAAAGCCATAAGCAGATCATTGAACTCAGATACTGTCTCAAACTCACCATTTTGTTTCCAAATCTTGATGGTTTTGCTTCTCTCTTTGGAGGGTAAAACTTGGACTCTTTCAACAAGATTTTTTACTTGAATTATGCTGGCTGTTTTGTCATAATCGAGGTACTTTGGACAATCTTCGTTGATGGGCAGTCTATAATTATTATCTTTTGGCTGTACAATATCATTTTTGTGAGCAAGTAGGTTAGCCTGGTGGGTTCTGTTGTAATTGAGTTTGTAGTAGTTTCTGGAGCAGATTGGATTGGCATACAGATACAGAGGAGATTTTGAGGGACATTGGACAATTGTGGAGGGTGAAAAAACTAGACAAGGCATGAAGAGTTTGGTGGATTACTGTGATGTGGACGCATGTGTTGTGCAGATTTTCTTTTGAAAATGATACATATTCGTGGCAGAAGGTCATTATTAGTGGATTTTGTACTGATAATAATATTGCACCACGGATAATTAACCAGCAAAAAAAAAAAATTTGTACTACGGATAACATATGTCACCGTACTTGCCTAAATACTCTTTGGTACACTTTGGTCTAACGACATGCGCTGTTATGTGCTTTTTCTGTTATGTAATTTTTCTGTTCTTTGACTGGAATCTTCAGATGGAGCAATTTATTTTGCTTCACTGGTGAGGACACTAAATTTTAACGGTTAAAATAATTTTTTAACAATTGAATTTATACAAAATTTTATGCGTTACACAAAATTATTTATACTATAAATTTAATTATTAAAATGGTAAAAATACATTCTTTATCAGTGGAGCAGAATATGTAGCTTATTCTATTGTAAAGATCCTCTCTTTCTTTTCTTTTCGTAAGACATATCAGCGTACTCGTGACAATTAACATAATCATCGTATCACAATTAACATAATCATCGTATCACGTATGATAATTAAACTAATTAATCTGCTTTCCACGTGAAAAGAATGAGTTCACCAAAATGTCATTACAAACTAGATGAGGCTTGCAAATTAATCATCAGTGGAGCAGAATATGTAGCTTATTCTATTGTAAAGATTCTCTCTTTCTTTTCTTTTCGTAAGACATATCAGCGTACTCGTGACAATTAACATAATCATTGTATCACAATTAACATAATCATCGTATCACGTATGATAATTAAACTAATTAATTTGCTTTCCACGTGAAAAGATATGAGTTCACCAAAATGTCATTACAAACTAGATGAGGCTTGCAAATTAATGTTTCCACTTTCCATTACATTATTAAGGGAGAAAAGGACAATTGAACACACTGTTTTTAAGAAAAATATCAAAATATGATAAAAATCAAGTTAATATAAAGCACTATCTTCCAATATGAATAATGACTATAAACATCATGTTCTTTAAAGAGTAGACCTTTGTTTACACTACTCTTATCTTTCCGATTCTTTTTTGAATTTAGGCATTCTTAAAAGATGTTAAATTTCCAAATTGAACTAGATCACTTTTTGGCAAACTCCATAGGACTTGGGTTTTCCTGGTAGTTTGTAAACATTGGTTGAAAGAAAGTGAAGAAATGTGAAGCAACGGAAGGATCACACTTCATACACACACATATTTATCATCTACCAAAACCAGAAATTTTTTTGATAGCATCTTGGATTAAAATGTTATTGTAATATATTATTATTATAGTATATAATGCTAGTGAAGAAAAGTGCATACATATACCACTATCATCACTATAGTTTTCCTCTTAATTTCCCTTGGAATTCACACAAGTATATACTTATAACTTATACTAAGTATTAAAACCTCAGAAATTAAAAAAAAAAAAAATCTCCGAGAATGAGACGTTTGGAAATTAAAACCTTAGAGATGTACTAAAATTCTTCCAAAACCTGGGATCTCTGGGACCAGGCTGCACTTCCTTCTTTCCACCACCATTATTACTACGACCACTAGTAATCGATTTGAGCAGCTTTTTCAATACCTTCTTGAGACCGGTCAACCGGCGGCGACGCCCTTGCCTGACTTGTGACACCAGAGCCGGCGGCGGCTCAGCCAGAAAAGCCGCGGTGTACGGCGGCGGAAGCTTGGCGCGGACCATGGCCCCGGGCTCGGAGAGGCTGCGGCCGAGCTGCATGGCTCGGTTGAGGTGAACCTCGAAGGAGAGACGCTCGAACTTGTCCAACAGATTGCTCTGCTCGTCTCCGAATTTCTTCATCACCACCACTTCTATCTCGTTCTTCTCCATCATATAATGGTGGTGTTGGTGGCCTTCTTCGGTGGTGGTGGTGGTGGTGGCTCTTGGTCCCATGTTTATACATGAGAAGTTTTGTACGGACTACTTAAGAGTGTTGTTTTTGAGATAGCTCTTTTGAGTTCCAATATTCTGATGAACTTGCACTACTGGTGGTGTACTAGACTCTTTTAGAGTTCGTTTAGTATACAAATTTAAATCAGTGTCATAATTTTAAAATTAAAATTATGATTCTAAAAGAATTTTAAAATTAAAATTATGATTCTAAAATTATGATTCAGAATTAAGGATTTGAATCACTTTAAATTAAGAGGAGATAGTTTTAGAACTATAAGTGATTCTGATTTAAAACATCGCATCAGATTCTAAATCATAATTTAGAATCATTCAAACCAAACACTGATTCAGAATTATAAATAAACGCTGATTCTGAATCAAGTGATTCTGGATTCATACAGTTCTCTCATTTTGCCCAAGCAACTCAAAACAAAACAAAATTATCTAAATCCTGAGTAATAACAATTCTCTCATTTTGCCCTCCTAACTCAAAATATATTAAAAAAATTATCTAATAATTACTGTAAATTGTAACTTTGATAGCTTTATCATTGAGACGTACGCCGATGTTTAAAACAAATGTGATGGTAAAGAGCAATTTTTTTTTTACTAACTTTAATTGCGTATGGATCACTCGATGAATAAACATGATTAAAATAATTAAAAAGTAACGCTTTAATGATAAAAGTATTAAAATTGCAAACTTCAGTGTTTATATATATATATATATATATATTTATATATATAAAAGGAGCAATGTGTAATAACATCATTTTCAAATTTAGCATCAACTGATTCACAAAAGGTATGACATATTCGTATTGCAATACATAGGTGAGGTGGACTAGTTCTAATAAACGTACTAGTTTTGTTTGCTTCTCAATTAACTTTTGCTGCCATAAATCAATCAACTTCACTCGGAGATGAAAAAAAAGTTGGGTATTTTGTGGTGATATATGAAAAAAGAAATATCAATTCATAAAGCACAATTTAAAGCGTGAGATTTTTATAAGTTTCGTGCAACTCTCATATTTTGATTTAGTATCATATATATATATATATTTATATTAGTGATTATTGCCCTATATTTTAAAATCACATGATTAAAGAAGTTATTTATATTTGGAGCGTATCATTCAATACATGTATTTCATCTCATAAAGTAATATATGTATGTTCCTAACTTAATAATAGAGAATTTTAAGGCTTGTTAATTTCACAACTCAAGTCACAACTCAATTTTAATTGTTACAATGTTTTCTTTTATAAAAATTTAAATTTAACATTTTTTTGCTATAGTGTTTTTCTCACATATACAACTCAAGTTAAGGTTGTAAAACAAATAAATCTAGGGCCCGTTTAGTTCGCTGATTCAAATTTTTAATTTGAATTGAGATGTGACTTTATGTGAGAGCTTTTTACTGTAATAAAAAAATTAAATGTGATTATTTATAAGAATTTTTTACAATAACAAAACTTGAATTCTAAACTCAAATAGGTTAGTCACTCAATTTGTTTTTTTGTGTGTTTGATATTTGTGTCCCACCGAAAAATTATCGAATTTGTAAACCCACACTAGAAGTACGATTCTTTTGGTCTTGAGTAAGGATTGGCTTGGGCTTCGTATTTCTGAAGTCAAGAAGATGGAATAATGCATGCAAAAAGTGCCAAGAGGATCTCATGTGCCAGAGAGCAAGGAATCGGCCCGCAACAACAGCTCAGCGAGTCAGAATCACAATGCATATGGAAACTGAAACGTCTGTCGACTCCCAATTTACTCCAAACCCACTAACCAAAGCAGAAAAAAAAAAAAAAAAAAAAAAAAAAACACAACTAAACGTCTAAATGAATTTAACTTGATGGAAATTTGAACTGTTCTAAAGTTAGATCCGGGGTCATTAAAATTTTTCGGCAATTTCGATTTGAGAAGTGAGTGGTAGGTCTAAGCTTTTAATAGATTCACGTTATGGCAAGTCACTTTTAATGCTCTTTAATTTCTTTCTTCTATAACATAATAAATTTTGAACACCACAATTCAAATTCAAATTCACATTCGGGCTAATTAATGTAGGAATTATAGATGAATTTTGTGAGTGAGATAACCCTTTGAATTTTACAAATTTTTATGTGTTATATGATCTCTTATGAATTGTTTGCACATACACATATATAATATTACAGGTTAATATAAAAATTAAATATCAAAAACCTACTATCCGTGTTAGAAGAAAAGGCACATAATGGGGAGCAAATCTAAAGCCGTGAAAGAGAAGTCATGATAAGTTTCTGCAGCCGAGCAAATACCAACTTTATTCTTTATTGGACAAGTTTTATTCCTTTTATTTAACGAAGCTTAGTTCATACGAAAGAAGTAAAGTGTACATATAAAGCTAGTTGTGCACAAACAAATAACAAATCCTGATTCGCTTATATTCATTGTATATAAACTATATAGCCCTTTTCTTTATCCAAATCTCACTTACATTTACTCCTTCTAGTCAACATTCGAAGAGTACAAATATTAACTTCATTTTCCCTAAAAAAGAAAAAATATAATTCCAATTGAATGATAGATGGGATTTGTTGAACCAAAAAAATGTTGTAGTTTATCATGTGTTTATATATTATAAAAATAAGAATTTATTATAAAAATTTCCTTCCAACTATAAACTTTCATTCATAACATCGTTTGTTCCGTTTTTGTTATTTTGAGTCATGAAAATTACATGTGTCACCCATTTGTAACCCGATGAATATCGGTTATCTTCCCCATTTTCATTCTAACTTCCATTTTATTATCTTCTCTTCCTTGTTTACAACTTTTTGAAGGTTTTCATCCATGGCAAGCAGCTGCAACAGTACTGGGAATACGAGGACGCACAACAATTATGAGTAGAGTAGAAAAAGTATTAGTGGCGAATATAGCTCGGAAAACGTAGAACTCTAAGGTCCTATTCAATGTTTGTGAAGGTTGAATCCGGTTGTGAAGACAACGCACACCAAGAACAACCTATGAAGACAATGTTATTGATGCATTCGACAGAAATGTAAATCATTATTAGCATGGAAATATATTTTTGTGAAGAAAAGATACATTTGTGTAGTTGATTTTGGTCTGATTAATTGCTAATCAACTTGGTTTTTGTGAAGAAAATTTTAATCTGTGAATTTTGGTGATCAAGACAATTACAGTTCAAGGGATCCTCTTCCAGATTAAGTTGAAAGTTTTGCCCACTTGAATGAGAAAAGTCATAGCTTGAATGCAGAAATTACAAAGTTGAAGGCTGCATTTAGATAGAACCCCCGGGACATCCCCGGAAGACCCCGGGGACACCCACGGGAGTCCCTCGGGCGTCCCCTGGGAGTCCCGCAGGGCACCCCCGGCACACCCCCGAGGACCCCCCGGGTCACCCCCGGGGCACCCCTAGGACACCCAGGGGACTTCCCCCAGGACGCCCCCGGGAGGCCACTAGGAGACTCCGGCAGTCCCCCGGACGCCCCCGGGAGACCCCCGGGGCACCCACGGGAGACCCCCGGGACACCCGCGGGAAACCCCCGAGAGACCCCCGGGAGATTCCCGGGGCACCCCCGGGACACCCACGGCACACCCCCAGGGCACCGCCGGGGCCCCCGCGGGGAACCCCCGGGGCACCCCCGGCAGACCCCCAGGGCACCCCCGGGGCACACCCGGGGCACCCCCGGGGTCCCCTCGGGGTCCTCTCGGGGCACCCTCGGGAGACCGCCGGGAGACACCTAGGAGACCACCAGACACCCCCGGGGCACCCCTGGGACACTGATAAGTGCATGAAAATACACTTAAATTGTTCATAATTGCTAAATAAATTAAGTTTTAATTGAATATTTTCGTGAAATTAATATTTTGAGGAAGTATTTGATTTTAATTTAAT